>NC_056738.1:37300980-37425980 GCF_019279795.1 Protopterus annectens
TGTGCTAGATTTAACCAATGCACTATTTAGCGTCGGTATATTTTTGCTTCTATATACTTTGGATCCAGATTGAATTACCCTGAAATGTCATCGGTTAGCAATCCTACTACCAGAGTTCACAAAAAACGCAAAGAAAAAGACAGAGACAGACCGTCGAGGTCCAAAACCGATGACAAAGCTACTCCTAAGCCAGTCACCGGTTCACCGGTACTCAGTGAGGTGCTTTCCCAGCACCTGATACCCGCTACTTTTGAGTCACAGGCCTCTACCGAGACCCATGTGGAGTCCGGTATGCCGCGAGATTCTCAGAGTATTGAACCTGTGAATGTCTCTCCTTTGAATGGGTCCGGAGCCGCTGAGCAGGCACCAGCTTCTGAGGGTGTTTTCAGGCCTTAACATTTTTATATAAAACCAACGCCAGCTTCAAAAACAAGATCAAAAACATCTTCTAAGTCTAAAAAACCGATGCATGAGCCACATGCTCAGGCCCCTATGACTAAAAAGCAGATGATCAAAATGGCTGAGGACTTAATTACCTTGATCTGGGGTTCCCAACTGCAGTGGTGGTGCTGCGGTAGCATTGTTGCCTCACAGTAAGATGTTGTCCTGTTCGATTCTCAGCTAGAGCATCTTCTGTGTGGAGACATGCATGAATGGGCGTACCTTCATTGAAAGTTGTGCATCAGAGCCGGCAACTTGGCATGTAAAAATCTACTGCCAATCATTAGCGGACCGGAGTTCCACTGTGGCGACACCTAAGCGGGAAAATCCTAAAGACACAAGGGGTTCCCAACCTCCCCTGCTAAGAGGCCTAGGCAAGACACTGATTATGAATCTTCAGATCAGGTTTCCATTTCTTCTGATTCCTCTTCTGATCAGGAACTTTCTATCCCACCCTATGAGGATTCAGATGCAGAAGAATCAATCCCATCTGCAGCTCCTCCTGAGGATTATTCTTTTGGAGAAACCTTGCATGCTTTAAGGGAACATTTTCATTGGGAGAGTCAGGATTTCTTTGAATCAAAAAAGAGGCTTAGGGATTTCCTTCTTCTTCCTCAGCATAGGCCTTTGGCTATACCTCCTGTATTAGATATTATTGATGATGTGTTTTCGGAATCAAGCATGACTCCTGATTCCCTACCTCCGGCTCCTAATAAGCCAGACAGATATTACAGGGTTCCTGACTCCCACATATTTCTATTTAACAATCCTGCTGCTGATCTTGAGACTATCTCACAGGGTCCCAAAGGTGTAAAGGCCTCTACAGCCAAAAATCCTACCCTCTCTGATAGAGATTCCAGGGCTCTGGATAGATGGGGAAAGAAGGTTTATACATCTATAGCCTTGGCAATTAGGGCCTTAAACTGCCAGTTTCATATGCTTAAATATCAACAGCATGTTATGGGCTTATTGAAACAGAAAATGATGTTGATCTCTGTGTGGAAAATAAAGAATTACAGGATTTATTGCATGCAGCAGAACAGGTTGGAAAGCATACTTTGCATTGTGGTTTTGATTCCTTGGAGGCTTCTTGCAGGGCCGCAGTTACTGGATCTGTGATTAGAAGGCATGCCTGACTCAAGGAGCAAAATCTGCCTGATCGTGTTAAAGCTAAACTGTTGGATGCCCCTTTATAGCATAATACTCTGTTTGGTAATAAGGCAGAAGACGTTTAAAGAAAATGGAAGATAAAGCTAAATCTATGCAAACTGTAAAAGATTTCTTACAAGTGCAGCCACCCAGGTTCAGTAGGCACTGGCCTACTAAAAATTGGTCCTTTCCTGTGTCCAACAGAGCCTCTCAAGGCAAATCCAGGCACTCTAAAGGCTCTAGATACCAATCACAGGGTTCTTACAGGTCAAAGCAATGGGGTGCCTCCACCTCCAAATCTGGAGGAATCAAAGCACAACCCTACAGTAGGCAGTCTCAGTGACTTCCCTCTACCTCCACCAAGCACTTATTTTTGGCAGCCCCCTTGGGGGGAAAATTAGCACTTCATGCTCAAAATTGGAAGCTAATTACCCAGGACAAGTGGGTATTAAACATAGTGTCCCAGTGGTACAGATTTCATTTCCATACTTTGCCAATTCCAAACGGTTGGCCAGATCTGCCACAAAATCAATGGGCAGAGGCTCAGAAACAAGTTATGTCCCTCATGGATATGGGGGCCATTCAACCAGTACCAGAACAGGAAAAAGGACAAGGTTTTTATTCAAGACTGTTCCTTGTACCCAAAAAGGACAATGCCTGGCGTCCAATAATGGACTTATCAATTTTGAACACGTTCTTGGACATTCCAAAATTCAAAATGCTGACTTTACAACAGCTACTACCTATGCTGGGCAGAAACGCTTGGTTAGTGACTCTAGACTTAAAAGAGGCATACCCGCATATCCCAATAAGGGAATCGTGCAGAAGATACCTCCGCTTCAAGGCAGGTTAACAATTCTTTGCACTGCCCTTTGGCATATGTACTGTGTCCAGGGTCTTTACAAAGTGCCTGGCACCAGTAATTGCATTTTGCAGACAAAGAGGCATACACATTTATCTTTACCTGGACAACTGTGTCATTCAAGCAGAGAGCAAGGACATTCTTCTTCAACATTTGGCATTTGTAAAAAGGCTTCTAACATGCCTAGGGTACACAATAAATGAAAATAAATCACAACTGGTACCCTCTCAAATAATTACATTCCTGGGTGCAAGCTTGAATGCAACTGCCCAGATGGCTTACCTTACGCCAGACAAACAAAGGTAACTGACAGCATATTTCAAACAGATGGCAACAAAAACCCAGTTATCTGCAAGACACATTCTGCAGGCTTTGGGGTTCATGGCATCCTGCATTCTACTAATTCCATATGCAAGAATGCATATGAGGAAACTTCATTGGTACCTAAAAAATTTATGGAGTCAACATTGTCGCAGTCTGGAAACAATGATTTCTCTCATTCCCTGCCTACAACAGGAGTTTCCTTGGTGGGAAGAGACATGTCACCAAAACAAGGGACTGTCATTCACTCTACCCCCTGCCACCCAGACCCTAACTACAGACGCATCAGACTATGCTTGGGGAGCCCACCTGGCAGGGAAATGCATTCAGGGCTTATGGAGCCCAAAACAAATGCATCTTCACATCAACCAGAAAGAGATACTAGCTGTTCAGAATGCTCTGACAGCCTTCAAGGACTTACTTCATCCAGGACAATTACTGATAAAGATGGACAACACCACGGTTATGTGGTACATAAACAAGCAGGGGGGTACACATTTCTACCCCCTTTGCAGACTAGCCATGGCATTGTGGAAGACAGCCTTGACTTACCAAGTACATCATGAAGCTCAATTCCTGCCAGGAAAACAAAATACTCTAGCAGATGACCTAAGCAGAAATCTTATGGACCCGCATGAGTGGAAACTGGATCCACAAATCTTCAGCATGGTAACAGAAATGGGGGAGCCCAGACATAGATCTATTTGCCTCTCCCCAAAATTATCAACTGGACAAATTCTGCACAAGGACTTATCACAGACAAGCATGGAAAGTGGATGCACTATCCTTCATTTGGCAAAACCTATCAGTCTATGCCTTTTCTCCACTGCCTCTTCTCTCCAAGGTCTTACTAAAGGTCAGACAGGAAAAAACAAAAATGATCCTAATTGCTCTGGTCTGGCCTCGCCAGCACTGGTACCCAATTCTAAGGAATATGTCTCAACTCCCTCCATGGTACTTGCCTCAAACACCTCATCTACTGTCTCAGCAGAACAATCAAATTCTGCACACTCAGCTCCAAACTCTGAACCTTGCAGCTTGGCTGATCATTTAATCATTCAAACAACACCTCTCAGTAAATCTGTGATGGATGTCATTTTGGAAGCCGGAAGGCCTAGTACTAGAAAATCTTATGCTGATAAATGGTAGAGATTCTGTGCTTGGAACCAAGCACAAGGAACAGACACAGCAAAACCAAATATCCCTCAAATTTTACAATACTTAACTGAGATGCTTGACAAGGGCCTATCTTTTTCTTCAATAAAAATCCATGCCTCTGCCATCTCGGCTCATTACAACACGGAGCCTCCCATCTTTTCTCATCCTCTGCTAAAACAGTATCTTAGAGGGACCAAAAATTTAAGGCCTCCCAGAAGATCACCAACTCCTGCATGGGACTTCAAGTTTTGTACTGGAAAAACTCACACTGCCTCCTTTTGAACCAGCAGCTACTGCGGATATAAAATTTTTATCTTGGAAAACAGCTTTCCTTTTGGCAATCACTTAAGCAAGAAGGGTTTCAGAACTACAGGCTCTCATGGCTGTGGAGCCTTTTATTACATTTTACCTGGACAGGGTGCCCCTCAGGACCAATCCTTCCTTTATGCCTAAGGTGGTGTCCAGTGTGGCTCTTAACCAAACTATTCACTTGCCAACATTTTACCCAAATCCGCAGAACAAGGGGGAGCGGATTCTGCATTCATTGGATGTACACAGACAACTAAGATTCTATTTAAACAGGACCAAATCTCTAAGAAAGTCTGAGCAACTACTGGTGGCATTTGCTTCAGGATCAGAGGGGAAGGCTATATCAAAGCAGACTATTTCTAAGTGGATAAGCCACTGCATTAGTTTCTGCTACTTGCATCATGGTAAACCTCTGCCCAAGGGAATCAGGTCACATTCCACCAGGGCTGCCTGTACCTCAGCAGCCTTTCTCAGAGGAGTTCCAACCAAAGACATTCTAGAAGCTGCTACTTTGGAGCTCTGTTCATACCTTCGCAAAGTATTATCATTTGCCTCTCTTCTCTAAATCCAGGGCAGGATTTGCCACTGCAGTTCTGCAGGGCCTTATAGCCGCTCCTAATGTTATTTAGTTCCATCCTGCTATCCATAGCTTTGGGATTCTACCCAAATGTAACGACTGCAACAGTGAAACATGAAGAACATAGTACAGTTGTGTACACTTGCCATAAATGTAGATGTTCGAGTGTATTCACTTTTGCAGTCCAGGTTACCCACTCGCCATCCCCCTTTTCTATAACTTCTCTTTCCTTCACTATATTCTGAAGCCTTTGTGGTGTATTTCCTTTTAGATGAAGGTAAAGTTTATGTTGCTAAAAGTGCATTTACATATATTGCTGTTTATATATATTTATATATTTTTTGCTCCCCATTTGAGGGGGCACCTGACATCTGGGCCAAGAAAAACGGCATTGGCTGCATGTTTTATAGTCCTGATGACCTGACATCATGGAAGAGGAGACAGCAACCGAAGCAGGACCCAAGACTTTGTTATTCAGGTCGACTGAGGGCAACCTGCCAGCAGATTACCCAAATGTAATGACTGCAACAGTGAATACACTCGAACATCTACATTTATGTTAAGTGTACACAACTGTACTATTTATGCCCAGCTTAGTAAGTTTATCGATGATTCCAGTGTGGGTGATGGTGTCGAAGGCCTTGGCGAGGTCCATATAGGCTGTGTGGACCACCTTACCCTCGACGACAGCTCTGGAGACTGATTCGAAGAAGACAATCAGGTTCAGGAGACATGATCAGCCCTTCATGAACCCAAACTGGGTGGGGTCCAGTGTGTGAAGGTTGCCAGTGTCTCTGTTTATAAGTTCCATGATAATGCCTTCAATCCCCTTGCAGATCAGGCTCGTCAGACTGATGGGACGGTAGTTCCTGGGATCCAAGGTGGATCCCCCCTTGTGGAGTGGGATAACTGTAGCTGTGCGCCACTCAGTGGGCATGACGCCTGATGTGAGACTATGATTAAACATGATACTTAGGTGAGGTGCCAGTTCATTTTGTAGTTCATGTAGTACACAGCCTGGGATGTCATCTGGTCCCATGGATGCTGTATTCTTAACTTTGGAGAGTGCAGTTTCTACCTGTGTGGCCTTGATTACCGGAATTTGGCAATCTTTTGGTATTGAGATGGGCCCTGTAGGGAGGTGAGAGGGGAGTGAAGTTGGCACTAAATCGATCTGCCAGGATATTGGCAATATCCTTGGGATCAGTATTTTTAATTCCATTCTGTTGTAGCTCAGAGCATATCTGAGCATTGCCATTTAGATTTTTGACATAACTATAGAATGCCTTGTGGTTGTCTTTGGCAATTTTATTTTCATAACTAGCTTTGGAGGGTTTTTTTTGTGGGATCTCAGCTTCTTACTGAGGCTTGTAAGGGAGTTTTTTTGCATCCTTGGATTTTCCTCTTTTCTGCAACAGTTTCTTTCTTCTGTTGTATAGTTTGTTTATGGCAGGGGATCACCAGATTGGCTTCCTTTTTTTGGAGGAGAGTGTCTTGGTTCTTTTTGGGATGGCACAATTTTGCACAAGTTGATGTGCTCATACAGTGCCTTAGTGTAGGATTCAGCAGTTGAACTTTCAACTCCCATCTGCATGGGTGTCATGAAGTTTGTCACTTCTGACTTGAGTGGCATGAAGTTGGCTTTGGAGAATTTTTTTACGGAGGTTTCCTTACTGGGGGTCGGGAGCGGGAAGTGGATTTCCTGGGTGATTTGCTTATGGTCAGACATGACCAATGAGAAGGTGACCACTGATGTGGAGCATCTATCTCCCATGTTGGTAATGACCAGGTCTAGGATATTGGAGCCCCTGGTGGGACAGTGGATTAGTTGATCCAGGGCGTTGGAATTTATGAGTTCCAAGAACCATTGGGAAAAGGTGTTGGTACCCGAGTAGTTTTCCCAGTTAATGGCAGGATAGATGAAATCACCCAGTATTATGCAGATGATATTATACCGATTATCGCAGTATTATGCAGATGATATTATATTGTATTGATTATGAGAAACAAAAGTCTGGATGAAAGAAGTTATATGTTATATACAAGAATGTTTAAATATAATAGGCAAAATGTTAAATAAATAAAAAAGTAAAGGACTAGTAAATAAAATAAAGATAGGAGGAGTATATTTTTCAATGTAAGAAATATCTGTGTTGGGAATAAGATTTGGGGAACAATGGAATAGGATGATACCTGACATGAAGAAGGTTTGTTGTTTTTGGAAAACATACCAGTTGTCATTTAATAAAAACTTTATTTGATTATGGGAAAGATTGCATATTTATCTAGTGTCTATATGTTGTCAACAGTCTATGAAAAGAAATACTATAAGTATTTGTTTTCTTTTATATGGGGTTCAAGATTGAATCCAAAGAAGAGAGGAGCCTTATATAAACACAGATAGTTAGGCTGATAAAGGCGCCATTGTCATTATGGATAAGAATATATACACCAATAAAATGCAAAGAAATGTTGATGGACCAAGATACATACACTCCCTTGACTGGAATGCACTTAATAATTTAATTCAGGGATGTACATATGAAATGCAGCTATCGACATGTTATTATGTAAAACTATAGACAAGGAACTCTATATTTCTATTTCTGATGAGAATCCTTTGGTTCCTACTTTCAGGGTCTCCTAAAGTGCATAAAAACAGAGATAATCCCCCCTTGAGACCCATTGTGTCTAGCAAGGGATGAAACCACAGAACCACTTTCCATCTATTTGGACAAGATGTTCAAACTACGATGCGTGACCAATACTAATTATATTTACATTTTAAGGGACAAGCAGTTTTTAGAGAAATTATCTGACTTAAACAGATTACAGTTGTTTTAAGTGATGACATTCTTGTAACACTTGATGTGACATCATTATTTACATCAATATAAAATGATATTTGGTAGCCACGAATATGTCACGTCAGTTCCTTTTGGCATGACATAGCTGTACAGATGTTATGAAATGGATGAGCCCTACTAGAATTAGTTCTTGAGAACAATGTTCTGCTATATGACAATAGTATTTTTGCAAAACCAAGGGGTATGTAGGAACCCTTATTGTAGCACCACCTATGTAATTTAGTGTTGGCACAATGGGTACTATATGTATTTAATCATGCTTTATACACCATCAACATTGAAAACATTATAGTAGATTTGTTGACGATGTGTGTATTGTATAGAGGGGGATCAGTTACATTACTAACAGATTTTGTTAGATACTTGAATGCCACTACAGTTTCCTGAATTTTAGTTCTGATCATTCTGTTGTGGAGATTGTATTTTGGATGTAAGCTAATAAAGGAATCAATGGCATAGACACAGAGTTGTTGGGAAGACATGTTGGAAAAATAACACTGCACATGACAGCATGCACATCAAACATATACACAAAAACTTGTTCCAAGAATCAAGTATTACGGACCTCTAGATTAACCACTCAGAGTCTACTTTTTAATAAACGAAGACTATGCTTAAAAATTTTTAGAAAGGGGCTATAAAGACAGAAGTACATGAAGCACTAATTCATGGGGATATATCCACAAATGAGTAAGGGCACCCTGTTTTAAGGAGAGTAGATGATAATGATAGGTTTGAACATTAAACCAATCCCCAGCAGTAAACAGACAGTCATTCCTTATACCAATATCAATAATCAAGTAAGAGCCAGGTTATAGAGACAATTGGAAGTACTCTTGTTCTGGATGAGAAAATAAAAGACTTAGTTGATATTAGACCAACAATATCCTATAAAACATAGAAGTCCCTAGATAGGGAGACTATGTTGTGAAAACCTCAACAAGTCAATACTTTCTCATAAGACAGGAACCTTTGCATATTTAACATAGCAATGCAAATACATAGTTACAGCGATAAATTCATACATCCACACACACAGGACGTGAATATTTGTTCAAAGGATATGCATGTTGTAAAACTAGAGATGTTATATACCTCGCTCAATGCCAACAATGTACACTTTTTATGTTGGTAAAACCAATAGGACACTACGTGAGTGAATAAGAAGAACATCTATGCAATTGATAAACAAGAATACAACAAATGCCCTAACTACGTCATCATTTAGAATAAAGGATCTTCACATTGTGTCTTAAAATTCATGGTCCTTGAGACTTTAACAAGAACTAATAGGCTGAAGTAACATTAAAAGCCACACAGAAGGGATAGAGAACAAATGGATTCTTAGGCTACAAGCCCATTATTCTGAGCTCAATGATAAGATATCCCTCAAACCCTTTCTAGCCAATAGACCCTTGAACCACCTGAATTCTACACATTTATATATTGTATTTAATATACATGTTTTTAATATATGTTTTATATGTTTCAACATATGTATTTTAACTCATGAAGTTTGTCACTTCTGACTTGAGTGGCATGAAGTTGGCTTTGGAGAATTTTTTCTGGTTTCCTTACTACACTGTGGGAGGCGAAGTGGATTTCCTGGGTGATTTGCTTATGGTCAGACATGACCAATGAGAAGGTGACCACTGATGTGGAGCATCTATCTCCCATGTTGGTAATGACCAGGTCTAGGATATTGGAGCCCCTGGTGGGACAGTGGATTAGTTGATCCAGAGGCGTTGGAATTTATGAGTTCAAGAACCATTGGGAAAAGGTGTTGGTACCCAGTAGTTTTCCCAGTTAATGGCAGGATAGGAAATCACCAGTATTATGCAGATGATATTATACCGATTATCGCGGTATTATGCAGATGATATTATATTGTATTGATTATGAGAAACAAAAGTCTGGATGAAAGAAGTTATATATTTATATACAGAATGTTTAAATATAATAGGCAAAATGTTAAATAAATAAAAAAGTAAAGGACTAGTAAATAAAATAAAGATAGGAGGTATATTTTTCAATGTAAGAAATATCTGTGTGTTGGGAATAAGATTTGGGGAACAATGGAATAGGATGATACCTGACATGAAGAAGGTTTGTTGTTTTTGGAAAACATACCAGTTGTCATTTAATAAAAACTTTATTTGATTATGGGAAAGATTGCATATTTATCTAGTGTCTATATGTTGTCAACAGTCTATGAAAAGAAATACTATAAGTATTTGTTTTCTTTTATATGGGGTTCAAGATTGAATCCAAAGAAGAGAGGAGCCTTATATAAACACAAGGAGGATGAAGGTTTAGGATTAATAAACCCAACTGTTTATGCTACATCTTTGAATATATATATATATATATATATATATATATATATATATATATATATATATAAAGTTTTGTTTTGGATAAATAGTAAAAATGAAAAGTTAGTAGTGAATTTACCAAACTACAAATATCCGTGGCTCTGGGATATGTTGAAAATTTCAAAAGAGGAAGAGTATACTTAAAAGAAGAAATGATATGTTATCAAGAAAAAAATATTTTATGGAAAATAAAAATCGATGAAAAAGGAAATGAGAGGAAAGTGTGTTATAAAAATATTATGATACAATGTTATGATAATCATTGAACTGAGCTAGCGAATTAAAATGTTAAAGCTATAAAAGTATGAAAAACATGGTGTAATAAGCAAGTAGAATATCAAGATTTGTTATGGAGGTTAGTGATTAATAAATTACTAGTAAAAGGAAATATACCATATAAAAACATCATTGAAAAAGTTTGTGTATATTGTGGTAAAAAAGAAACCTCTAAACGTGTTTTCTTACAATGTGTAAGGGTTCAAAAATTATGGGAAAAATTATGTAAAGAAAAGTTCTTTGAATTATAAAGGTGA
The DNA here is from genome assembly GCF_019279795.1 of Protopterus annectens. NCBI lineage: Eukaryota > Metazoa > Chordata > Ceratodontiformes > Protopteridae > Protopterus > Protopterus annectens. Next base: position 37,311,573 of record NC_056738.1, read on the forward strand.
ATGAAATAAATATGGATATGATTATGTGTGAGTATTATAGCCATAAAAATAAGAAATATATTAGTAAAATAGATAAATTATGTTACATATGTGTACTGCTTGGAATGAAAAGATAAATGAAATCATGTTTAATGGTCAGTGGAGACTAACAGAAATTTTAAGAAAAATTAGGTGGTAATTACATGAAAAGTAGTGGAGGCCAGATAAGGATAATGAAGATAGAAGTTCAACATAATGAAAAGTAAGATATTTATGATTGTATAGCAATGACAGAAAAGAATGGAAAAGTGTAGACTGTCTAAATTGTAAATGTGTAAATAAGTAAGTTTGTAAATAGTATTGTAAATAATGTTTTTAAATAAAGAACCTCAACTCTTTTTGGTAGCTGCTGTGGAATCTTTTACATTCACCTGATCTTCCACCAACTCAGACAGATGGGTATTCGGTTTAATATCTCATTTGAAGGATAACTCCCTTATGCTGCACTCATTGTCAATTGTTCGTCCACTTGGTGCAGGAATAGCCCCTACAGCCTTCTGCACCAAAGGCTAGTGTGCTACCACTTTCGCCACTACTTACCTCATTACCACTTGTTCTGTGCTTGACCCATTGACATCTCATCCAGGCTCCTCTTTCCACCTTCACTGTTTCATTTTTGGCTAAGTCTGGAGCAGTAAGTCTTCCTTAAATTATCACTTAAGAAATAGGCACGCATACATTAATATAAATGAAAACACACCATATTAACATTTTTTATAACAACTGTTATGCAGTCCATCATTAAATAAATTGCTCAATTCTTGCCTTATGTTAAACTTCTCTCCTCCTCCTGAACATTATGTTGCATGTATTTTTCCCATAAATTCCATTTATATCTTTTCTGAAGATACTGTATCCAGTTATTTTATCTATTTTAAAACATTCAGTACTTAATTTACAGTTGGTTTACTTTCTGATTCCCATTACTAGAAAAATCTGCTTTTTTGGCAGCCAACAGAATTAAACTTAATAAGGCATTACTATGTATAGGCAATTCAGATCCTGTGTCCTACCTCAGAAGAATATTTTTCATTAGTTACAGCCATTTACTCCACAAGTATTTCTGACAGCACTCTGTAGGGAATTTTTAAAATTTGCCAACACTCCCCAAAACATGTCTACAGTTACCTCTTTTTTCCCCATCACACTTCCTACATTTACTTTCTGTCTGAGGAAGCATTATTTGAATTCTTCTTGGGGTCTAGCAATACTTAACCAAACACTTCCAAGCAAAAAACCTTCTAAAACCTCTAGACTTTGTTTTATACTTGGGTGCCATACATATGCCCTCTCATTGTTCTTTTGTAAAACGCTTTTCCAGTCTCTTTCCAATCTTTTATAATCTTCTCTGATAGATTCTTATAGTTATCATGCAGTAATTTATATGCTCTACTAATTATCCCTTTTTTAACACCAGCTTCTAGATTTGACTAAAACCTCTAACAGAGTCAGTCTTTCACTTAGCACTCCCCCATACACAGAGATTAATTGGCAGTAGGGAAGGTAGTCTCTAAAGTACACTCTAACATATTAGCGTCATCCTACTGTGTTATCTTTCTGTCCCTAGTTATTTGCTCCCAATACCTCGGTTACTTTGCCAATTTTCTACAGTAAATTCCAGACCCCTATTGCATGTTTTCTGTACCCCTACTTGCAGTCATCCTTAATAGCAAAATCTCCTTTATCAATTCATCTGTTTGCTTAATGCTTAAAGTACTTTCTGCAACTTTATGAATATAATATTCTGCATGGTTGTTATTGTCCTTAATGATTTGCATTAAAAATTCCACTTTGTCCGCAGTTTTTAATCCTCCTACCCCCCTTCATCATTATCCCTTTCCACTTTGATTTATAACCTTCTGCTTGTGTTATGTGTATATACCTTAACTGTATATCTCTAAAATGTCCCTTAAGATCAGGCATTTCTAAACCACATTGCTCTAATGGAAGAATCAACTTATCGCACTTTGCCCCCTTCCCCTTCAGATAAATTCCTTCAGCTTTTTATTATTATCCACAACTTTTCCTTTGATCAATAAAAATATATCTGATTTGTATATAAAACAAAAAGGGAATAAACACATTTTCACTGCTTGTATCTTACTGTCCATATCGTAAAGAAGGGCTTCCACTCTCTCAGTTTTTGTATTATCTTTTGTTTAGTCTCTTACTATTCTTAGTTGCCATAACAAAATGCCTTTTTAATCCATATTCCTAAATATCTTATTTGTCTCCCCATAAATATGAGTATTGCTGAACTAATTCATGTGTGGGTTCATAATTTATGGCTGTAGAGTTTTATCTTCGTTAATTTTGTATCCAGAAAAAAAAAACTTGAAACTGTCTCAAAATGTTTCACAACACTGAGATGTCAGTTTTTGGATTTATCATGTATAAAATAATATTGTCTGCAAATAAAGCCAATCCTTTCCTGGAGATTTCCTTGCAGATTGATTAAACTCCATTTTTATTTTATCCTACTCACTAGCGCTCCCTTTTGAAAAAAGTCAGTTTCTTCCCTAATAGCTCTTGAATAATTTCCACTACCCATTCCTTAAATTCTTCCCTTTTTAATATTTAGGTTGGAAATCAACAGTGTCTAATTTCTTCTTTATTACTTTGCATTTTATCTTATTTTTTATTGTTGAGTGATCTAAAATAGTTATTGGATGTGTGTCAAAGCTTTCAGTTAAATGCACAGGTTGTTGTGCAATATAATTACTATCCATTCTAGCCCAGTTATTGTACCTTGGGGAGTAATATGTAATTCTGTCCGAGGTCATACTACAGAATTGACATCTTTTCTACCTATATTTTCAGAAATTTCTTCAGAAATCTACCCTTTTCAGTTTCATTTCCCCTCTATGTCCCCTTGATACATCTTTACTACTGGAAATCGAGTTCCAGTCCCACCTATAAATCATATTCCCTGCTGAAAGCTGACTATTTCTCCTCAGATTTTCTTAAACTCCATAATAGCAGTTTTTGGTGGAATATGAATACATGCCAGTGTGACCCTTCTCCCTTGTCAGTACCCCCTCCCTATCACAAATCTACCATTATTGTCTTTTTTTATCTTCTGTCATTATTGGAGCCCCTCTAGTAAACAGTATTATTACTCTCCTTTTCCTTTATCTTTCATATTCTTCTAAATATCCATCCTGAAGTCCTTTTTGACACATTCACATGGTCATTTCTTTGGAGATGCATCTCCTGCAGCATTGCAGTTTGCACTTTGCATTTCTCAATATAATTCAGTACTGTTTGCTTTTTGTCTTTACCTGTATGACCATTTACATTCCAAGAGAATATGGCTAGAGTAGCCACTGTGATAAAAAAGCAATTGTTCCCAACTGTTATACATAGCACGTTTTGAATGTGTATTTCCAACCTTTTCTGTTTTACACGCACACACACACACACACACACACACACACACACACACACACACACACACACACACACACACACACACTCGTGTTTAGCAAGCTGATATAAGTTGTTTTTTTCTCATTTCCATTTGAACCCATGTGACTTTTTTAAGACATTTTGCATTAATGAAAACATTCTGTAAATGTATTCATTTTCAGAACACCCTATCCTCTCTTTATTTAAAACAAACACACATGACCATGTACATTTTCAGCAAATGAAATTTAATCCTCCAGATAGGGGCATTGGCTCCAAATCATCCACTGCACCCAAAGGCATCACCCAATGTAAAATTAGAGCTACCCATGGCAAAGTGCATATGCTTGTGTGAAAACAACTTGTATACTTTCAGAAAACACTAATGTTTAGCTCTAAGAAAAAGTGTACTGATAACTTTAAACAAACATAATTGTAGACTGTTCTATTAAATACATTAATGTATTACAGCTGCTGGTGAAGCTACTATGTCTTATTCATTTTCCATCATTTCATACTTTATTGTTCACTAAACTTCTTGCCATTGTACCTTTAAAGTTTGCATTTCCATCAGCAAAGAATTCTGAGAACTTGCAAGATTAATCCCTTGCAACTGCAGACAGCTTGTCTCCATATAAAAGTAATCAACAGTGAGGAAAAAAGCACTAGCAACTTTGCAGATGTATGAAGGCATCTTTATAAATTTTAGTCAGAACAGAATGTACAGAATTCCCCTAGCCAACCTCCTTCAATTGTAGATTACTCGTCTCCCAGTGAGAGGATTTGCTAATGGAAAAAGAAGCTAACATATTTTCAGATACAAGAATCTTAGCATTTTTCAAGGCTTTCATCATTTTGTCTTATTTTTCAAGCCTATTTGCTTACAACAACAACAACAACACATTTTTATAGCTTAAGTCATTGACATTAATCTAGACTTCACCCTTGTGAAAACCAGGGATATTGTTATCTTACTTCTGCATATAATGTAATCAGTACACTTTTACAACCTTCTCCGCCCCAGCAGCCCAAGATCACTGCATTATATTAATTTAAACTTGCTTCTATCCATCCTGTCTTGTCTTGTTATACTGTGAAGTCTATATTTCTCCAAATAAAACAGTACTTATTTTCTTTAATATCTTTAACATATAAGCAGTCTCTGACAAGAACCCCTGACTGCACACAATACAAAACTACTTTACAGTATAGTTTGCAATTTATATAACATGTTTTATACAAATACTAACAAGAACAAAATTTGCTTTACTGACTCTTTAGTGTCCTTCTAAACATTAATGACATAAAGTGGGGAATATGATTTTCAGTCTACCCATACATATAATTAAGTCAACAAAAGCTCTACCTTTCTCATCTACTTTTTCTTGCAAAGACATATTTCACAAGCTTTATAGTCTAGCAATTGGTCACTAATTTCACTGTTGCTGGTCTTCTTTCTGATCATCTTCATGTCCCAACACCAGTCCCTGGTTCAAGTCCAAGATGCCTCTTATTCTTTTAGTCAACTCTTGTGCTTTTGTACTGTCGCTCATTTTCCTTTGGAACATTGGAAAAAATTTCACTGGTAAATTCTCTGTATCAGCTTTATTATCACAAGAACGAGAAGCAGAAAGTCATTAGGGAGTCCGGTATCAGGCCCGTTCCTGTTGCCCCTTAGTCACTTATGAGTGACTCTACTGTAGCCTCTCTTCTTTCAGTCCTTCTGGTGTTACATCTGCAGCTGCCAAGGACCAGTGTTGGCCAAGCCCTCTGCAGCTCCAGTGATATCCTTGCCAGACAAGGGAGAACTATGGTTGTCGGTCTCAATTGAAGGTGCAGTTGAAGGTTCTTCACTCAGCCCAAATAGGGAACCTGAATCTGAGATGAGTATGCCTTGTATTATTTGGTTATTTTCCAGGAAAAGTGAACATAGTGAGAAAATGGTCCTTTCTCGAGTTTCCATTTCAATAGACAAGGGAAGATTTCCTCTGATTTGGTTAAGAACCATTTTCTGCTTTTTCCTTACCTTAATCCTATTCAGGCAAGAAAAGAAAGAGTACCTTAACTTTCTGATGTTTATTTCAAAACAGTCTGATTCTAAAGAAAACGTAACTTCTTTCTTGAAGATTTATCTTTTTCTGAGAATTTAACTTCATCTTAATAAAAGAGATTTTTCAGTGGGAGAAGAATGAAATTCCTTTTGCACAGAAACTGTATTTTTTTTATAGTTGGATATTCCTAAATCTGCAACTGTCCCTCCTGTTTTGCCTGCTTTAAGAAATGTTTTTCTCATTGCTTCCATTTTGCTTAATAGTCAACCTCCTGTCCCTAGGAATTCTGACAGGCTGCAACAGGGTAGGTCAGACTCATAAATTTATTTTACAACCCCACAGCAGATCCATCAGTAATTTCTCTAACTAAACTGCTTCTACTAAACAGTTAACTGCTACTAACCCCATTCTGCCTGAGAAGGATGGTTTGATAAGTTGGGAAAGAATGTGTAGTGTTCTGCTACTATAAATTTCAGAATGTTAAACTGTCAAGCTCATTTGTTAAACTATTTGTTTTTATTTTTTGAGAACATGAAAAGCTAACTGTTAACCTTCCTTCTTTCTGAGATAAAAGCTTGAATGCCTCACTAATATCAGTTTGTCATGTTACTAAGCTTATTTTAAAGTATGCTTATGATTCTGCTGACTCTTCTTCCAGAGCAGCTGCTTAGAGGTTAGTAATGAGAGGATTGTCTTGACTTTATTCTCAAAACCTTCCTGAGGAAGTTAAAATTGAAATTTTAAATTTTACTTTAGACAAGGAAGTTCTGTCTGTTCTTCCTGCAGTTAAGTTTCTTAACAAAGGGGAAAGTTGATTCAAGGAGTGACTCAAGTATTTCATACTTCTTCAAAAACAGAAAAATAGTTTCCTTCCTCATCTAGTTTCTTTTTAATAAGCAATTTAAGCAGCAATGAGCTATTAAACTGGAGTTCAGAAATAGCAAGGAGACTTCCAAAATAAAGGAAAAGCCTGTAAATATCAAGAACAGTCCTCACAGTCAGCATTACTAGTTGCCTATTCAGCCCCCCCCATTTCCAGCCAGGTAACCATATCCCTGACACTTCATCTTACCTTCTATGTGCCAGATTGTGGTAACCAGTTGGATTTTAAATGTAATTTAGCAGGGATACACTTGGCAATGGGAATCCCCTCCCTGTTCCAAAGGATTCTTCCTTCTCTGTGAACAAAGTCTCCTTGTTTCCTGCAATTCTGTATCAGATGCTTGTTCAGGGAGTAACAGAACCATTGCCTCCCTCTCAGGTGGGCAAAGGCTTTTACTCAAGGCTTTTTCTATTACCAAAAATGGAAGGATCTTGGTGACCTACAGTGGTTCTCCTCCTTTTAAATATTTTTATCAAGATTCCAATGTTCAGAATGCTTTTGCTTCTTTCCCTTTTAACTCATGATGCTTATCACATTTTCATAGCCAATCCATTCAGATGTCTTTTTTAAAAATTTTCTGTCTAGCTTGCATTACCAGTTCTCTGTCTTAAACTTTGGACTTTCCTCTGCACCAATGGAATTCACAAAGTGTCTGGATCCAGTAATTGCTTATTACAGACTTCTAGGCAATCACATTCTTCCCTATTTGGACAGTTGTTTTACCTTTGCAGACTCTTTCTCCAGTTGTCATGAGTCTTTAGTAACTGCTTAGACTCTCTTACTCAGTTTAGGTTTTCAAATCAACTTGCAAAAATCTTCCCTCATCCATTCTTACAGATTTATATTCTTGTGATGTTTGATAGATTTTTTTTCCTGGGAAGAGATTTTCTTCCTCCAGACAAAGTAGGGATGTTGCAGCAGTTTTCCCACTCAAAGCCAATTATCTGCAAGGGAATTTCTTGTGATATTGGGGTATGTGGCATAGATGATTTTCATGCTTTCCATGGCCAGAGTTTGCACCAGAAATTTCCAGTGGTATCACAGGTCAGTCTGAGCCTAGCATCTGAGCTCTTTTTCTTTTCAGATCCTGTTTTAGGATATTTAAGAAGAGAGATTCTCTGATGGGTAGGCCATAGCCCTTGCAGTCCCAGTTTCCCATTCTGTCTTCATATTTCTCTCAAGTCTGTCATTACAGATCATACCGCTCAACCTTTTAGGTGCAAAAAATTTGGGCAAAAATCTGCCCCAAGCCTATAATAATAGAGGACAACAGCCCAAAAACATGGATAGATTTTAAATATTGCTCTTACAAACTTACAAAGTTGCTAGAATAACAAGGTTTGTGTTAGCATGCATTTTTTTCTAAAGGATATGAAGTCTGAAACTCAGAAATGTATGTCATTATCTACTCCTCTCAGTACAAGAAATCTGGACAAAGCCAAAAATAGTGGGAGGAATAAAGGCCCAAAAATAGGGACACATTTTAAGTACTGCTTGCTCTTATAAACTTAGAAAGCTGCTAAAATAAAAGGTTTTGTTATACATTCAGAAACTCAAATGTATGCCATTATTTAATGAATTCAGTCCTTACTGATTTGCCAGAAAACCTATTATTTTATGAGGAACAGACCAAAAGTATGAGGCAAAAATCTGGACAGTCTGTGAAAATCTGGACAGTTGAGAGATATGCTGCAGATACTTCTGACCTGGTTTGGGTAGCGATGGGTGAAAGTGTAAGATCTGTGGAACTTTCATGACAGACAGAAGCATATGAATGTCATAGAAATGTTAGCAGAGATCAAAGCCTTGAAAGCCTTGAATCATCTCTGGTCTTCAGGACCTCTACGTGTTTACAAAGACAACACCACAATGATCTGGTATATAAACAGGGGTGTACCCTTTGCAAACTTGCTATAATAGCCTGAGAGATAGCAACTCAGCTCAACAAATTGAACTTTCATCAATTTCCCTGAATTGGCCAAACTATGTGGAACACCACAAGTACATCGGTTTGCCTCCTTTCAAAAGAGACAGAAGAAATTCTTCTCCTGGACTTCTGACAAACAGGCTTGGAAGATGGATGCCTTCTCATTCTCATGGACAGGAATGTTCCTGTATGCTTTTCCACCCATTCCACTGATGCCCATGGATCTTTTTAGGGTCCTGAAGGACTTTCCAAATATTGTAGTGGTGATTCCCTTTTGGCCCAGGTAACAGTTGATCTCCCTTCTTTTTCAGTCTGGCCAAGGGTAATTGCCACTGGCTTTCCCACAGACTGGATTTGCTGATGCATGACAGGAGTTGTTTGATATTCCCCTGTCTGAAAACCTGTCACCTTACTGCCTGAATGATAGAATTTGATACATTTTCGGCACCTTTTTCTGTTGGATGTGCAGCATGTGTTCAAGGAGGCCCTCAAAAACAGAAAAACTGCTGCAAGAAAATCTATTACGTCCATATATTGCTTCAACAGGTAGACATGGCTTTAGAAGAAACAGAAGTTGAGAGAAAGTTGCATCTTATTTCCACTTTGAAGTAAACAGTCTAAGCAGTGAGTGCAGCAGAGACTTTCATAGTTCAACTTTCTGGCATTTTTTTCTTATTCTTTCTTGTTTTTCAAACTAACAAATCTCTACTTAAAGTCAGAAAGCATAATTTACTCAAGTACCTCCAGCGTTAGCAGAAGTTATCATCTAGATGATTCATACTGGCAATGTTGGAGTTGTAACGCTTCCTTCAGTACAGGGTGTAGAAATACATTCCAATTCCTTTACATCCATTGGAAACCCCTCCAACCCTGCCCTTCATGAATTCACTATTTATAATAGCAGTAACCCTTGTGTACTTTAACTGCAGCTATGTCCACCCCTTTTTTCTTTGAATCTTTCCTACTTTCTTGTTTTAGCCCTAAAGGAGTGCACACCACAGCCATTATTATGCCACATTACCACCCCCAGTGAAGAACCTTCAGTTCCAACCTCCACTGATGGGGACCAAATACCTCGAACAGCCCATCCTTGTTAAGGTGCAAAACCTTGTTTGAAGGATAATCATGAATTTTAATGACTGGAAGGCTAATGCCCGGTAAGGAAGAACTGCCATCTTTTTCTTATAAAGCCACTGCAGAGGGGCATGGTCTGTGAAAAATTTCCTCCCTGAAAGATAATATTTTAACATTCTGAGGACCTATTTGATCACTGAACATTCCCTTTCAATTACTGTGTAACAATCCTCAGCATTACTGAGAATTTTCATCATTCTCACTGCTGCAGTAGCCTGTGGATTGTATCTTGCCAAGGGTACAACACCCAGCCAGCTTCTCAAAGGCGTAATACCTTCCCACTCAGTCAATCCGGCTGCCTATAGGCTAATTCTTTATTTGAAGAGAACTGTAAAAGCAGTCAAAGAGACTAAAAATCTTCAGTACTTTCTTTCCACCTCATGCAGATGCATCTCTGTGGCTTCTCTGGAGCAGCAGTTGGCCAAGGCTTCCTGTCAGACAGATTTCTTTTGGGGGGACCCTTTCCATAAACATAAATAACTTTATTATACTTTTATTGTTTACATTGTTTTTGATATAAGCTGCAGTATAGCACTTTAAAAATGCCAGCTTTTTGGCCATGTCAGAAGACGTTCCTTGATTACTGTTATTCATAGGATCAAAGGGTCATAGGAGATTACTATGCTAATGGCCCTGGGGCCCTTACAAGCCTAGTTAAGAGTTTATCCCCAGAAAAGAGACCTCAGTCAGCACCTGTCGCCCCTGTCAATGAGGGACAAAGATGGAACCTCTGGAACAAATTTATGGTTTCCCAACCACCCATCGAGATTGCGTGTGAAGAGGGCCATTGAGGTACTCTGTTTGACATGTATGGGAAGTATATTTCAGAGATGGGCAGCCTCTGGGAAACAAACCGGTCTATCCAGCAGGTTTTGTTGATGTAGGCCTAGCAAGTGGGTAATGCTCGAGGAGTTAGACTTATGGATATGGAGTATCTCTAGTAGGACAGGGTCCGATATTGCCTTGTAGGTGAGACACAGATCAACTCTGAGCAATCTGTATGATATCGAGTAGAGTAATAGTGATTTAAACCTGTCCTCATAGGATAGATGTTGGATGCCATGGATTCTCTTTGTGAGGTATTTCTGTGACCTTTCCAGTTGGTGCAGGTGTTTGGAGAGGTATATACCAAACGGGGCATTATACTCAATTATAGGTATAATAAGAGAGGAGTACAGAGAGGTAATAACCTCCTTTTTTCTGGATATAATCCCTTTACATATAAGATGAACCAAGTAAAAGGCTTTTCTGATCACAGCCACCACATGATGGTCGAATGTAAGATTGTTGTCAACCTGAGTACCTAGGTCTTTCACCACAGGTTGTGTGCTTAGGGGGTTGACGTTGATGTGGCAATCAGTAGGGGCAGTGTTTTTGCTGAATGGTATGATAGTACATTCTTTTGTGTTGAACTTAAGCCCATGACTTTGGCACCAGTTATTTGTAGCTATGAGACCCTCTTGCAGTATGTTAACATCAATTGGGGAGTCAGTGACAGCGCCCAATTTACAGTCATCCACAAACTTGGTCAGCCACAGGTCCTTTGTCTTTGCCTGGACCACTGAGAAGTATATGCCAAACATTAGGAGTCCCAGGACAGATCCCTTGGGGACAGCACTAGTGACAGGTCTGCTGCCAGAGGTGGCATCACCTATTTTGACCATGTGGGTCCTATCTGTCAGCCAGTTGGTCACCCATCTGACTAGATAAGGATTAACACCAAGTTGTGTTAGCTTTTTGAAGAAGCCCGAGTAGAGGATTGTGTCAAAGGCCTTGGCCAGGTCAAGGTAAGCTGTATGTACTGACTTTCCCTCATCCAGGGCCTTGGTGACAGTCTCAAAGAAGTCAATTAGTTTCAATAGGCAAGATCTGCCCCTGACAAATTCGAACTGGGTGGAGTCGAGTTGTTGTCTCTCTAGGAACTGCTTTCTAGTAATAGACTGTCTTTTTGTGCTGTTTGGTTTATTTTATGTTTATTTCAGTTTATTTTAAGATTTTAGACAACCAGAAAGTAGTTTTTTGTTGTAAAAACTATTCATTATGTGGATGCTTGTGTTTTGATAGTGTTTACTTATTTTTTCTTCACATTTACAGGGCAGCTAATTTCTGTAAATTTCTGTCTAATTTGACATCAGAATTTTGCATTCTACTTGTGTAACTGTGTTTTGAGGGAATTATTACCTTTCATAAGGGTTGTGTGCATTTTGTGCTTACTAGTGACAAAGTACCTTCTCACTAACTTGTAGCTTGCCGGCATTTAGGCCTCTTTCATAGGTTACAACATGGATACTTACTCAGGTCCTGCTGATCCTTTACCAAGTATACCTAAAAAGACCAAAAAAGCAAAAAAAAAAAAAAAAAAACAAATAAGCAAGAGTCCTTGTCTTTTGTGTGGGCACATTCAATGTCTTAGCCGATGGAGGGGGAGGTGACTGTGAATTGGCCACTACCGGCTTTAGACACCAGCGAACCGTGCGGTCACTGGGGGCCCCCATTTCCTGGGGGGCCCCCACCCACAGCAAGTTATGTTAGCCTGATATTTTGTAACATGTCTGTCAAACCAACAAAAGCTAGTACAGCAATCTTGCATACTTAAAAAAACAGGTGGATAATCACTCTTATTTGTGTCTCCTTTAAAATTCAAAGAAATCTCTGGTTACAGTAACAGTGTTTTATCAGGTAATTGGCTTCACAATTCCATTAAATATTTTACCACTGATGTAGTGCCACAAACCCTGCTGGTGGACATTATCTTCATTAAGACTAACAACACAGCCAACATTAGGTACCTGCAATACCCATGGCTGCAGTGGGCCCTTTAATCATCCTTGACTGTATGGGGGCTCCACAAGAGCTGCTGCTGGTTGAGGAAAAATAAGGATTAAAAAATGTTTTAATTTCACAATTATGATCCTTAACCTGAACAGGGCTATGGTATGACCCTTTTAGGATAAAGCTAATAATGAACACAAGCAAGATAAGTACTTGAGAAATCAATAGCCCAGAGTGACTGATCTCAGTGCATACCTTTTCTTTCATGGAGGTTTATAAGTACTGGAAGAACACCCGATACTGTAACTCTCAACTTCTTTGCCAAAGAATTCATCTCAGTGCCAAAAATAATAGCAGAATAAAGTCTCAGAATCAAGTACACACTTTAAATATTATTCTAATTCACTTAAAAAATTGATAAAATAACAGCTATTGCATCAACATGCATTTTTTGGACAATAAGTATAAAACTGATGTCTGGATTTATTGACTGTCAGTAATTCTGAATGATTTACCAGTAAATCAAAGTTTTTACAATGGACAGAGCAAAATTATAAGCAAAATCAGGGAAGGTCTGTGAAATCAAGGACAGTGACATATATGCATTACTCCTCGATGACGTAAATAAAAGTCACTTACCCTGATGCTGTTTGATGACTGCTGAACAGCAGTCACTGATATGTTGTGGCAGTGGTTTACTATGGTATGGTCAAAAGGATCAGTTTGAAAAGTTGCAACATCGGAAAAGAATGCTACATTTGGAAACATCGGAAAACCGGAATGTTGAAAATGGTAAACATGAAAATGTGTATACATTTTCGACATTCCCATCTTCCAGCCATGTTAGCTTACCTCTACTATTTTACAGGGGGGGGTATGCCCCCCTTCATCCCCCACACCCCCTACACATTAAATATGCCAACTCCGAGACTGCACTACAGTGAGGAAATGGGCTACTTCCCTGTTGCTCACTGAAGCGTGACCTCCCTCCACAGTCTCGGGACATCACTTGTCAAATGGTCAAGTGCACCATGCAGCTCAACTAACCTCGGTCGACCACTTTTGGTTCGATTTCCTGCCCATTGGTAAGCGTGATTTCGAACATTGGCCATTTGACTGACTGCCATAGTAAACTGTGGCAGTATCAGTGTTGCACAATTTATTGCTATTTGCTGAAGTAAGTACAAAACTAATATTGCTATGGCTTATACTTGTGTGTGTCTTTGTAAACAAAATCATTGATTTTTATTTGTGCTCACACCCAGTAATGCTAGGACACATATGTTATTCTTCTGGGTATCAGTAAAAAATACAGCTAACAAGTAATTATATTTCAAAGGTAAGGCATAAAATATATCATAAAACATTCAGACACTTAGATCTTTTAGGATTCTGGTTGCCCATAATCTCTAGACTGTATAAATAGATATGGGAGGCTCTCTTAATCATTCTTGACTGTGTGGGGGGCCCCACAAAAGCTGTTGCTGGCTGGGGAAAAAGGAGGAGGAAAAAATTATTAATTTTCAAATTATGCTGTTTAATCTGAACAGGGCTGTGATATGACCTCTTTTAGGGTAAAGCTGATAATGGCCGCTGCTCTCAACTACACCAGTTCTAAAACCAGACCTGCTTAGATGTGTGTGTATAGAAAACTACTGTAGCTTATGTGTGTGTGTGTGTGGGGGGATTGTGGTTATTACTTATTTAATTTTCATCACAGTCAAACCTTAGAGGTGTGCACAATAAATAAGTATAGCTTATGTTTGGCCTAAGGATAGTATGGTTAATGTTTGTCTTACTTTTCTGACAGACCTCACAGGTACAAAAAAGGCTGCTAAAACTTCGGTAGGAACATGTCCAGTCTAGGAGCAGTGAAGTAGAATACATTCCTGTAATCATTTTTTTTTACTTTCCTCACAATCATACTTCAGGCACATATACAGATGGCTGCCTTTGGGGGCTATGGGTGAGGAGTGAGGAAGCATGCTCTGCATATCCATGTCAGCAGTCACTTGAAATACATGCCTGTGGCAATTTGTATGTCTGCTTTCATCCCAGTCTAGCATCAGTGGGATACATAGGCAGTGACTGTCTTTTTTAGGGGAGGTTAGGGAGGAAGGCAGTATTCTGGGATAGACCTGGGTATCCTCATAGCAATTGGATTGTTAGTTTATTATGAGCTACTGTTTTGTCACCTTTGAGCATTTAGCCTTGGGCACAATGGCTTGAAAGACAGTAACAAGACTGAAATTATTTTCTTACTCATGATTGTAGTTTAGGCCACCATTGGATTAAATGGTTGGGAAAATGCTTTGAAGTGCATCCCAGAGCATCTATAACCCTATGGCTTCTTGGACCCTGTCTTTTTTGCATTATTTCCTAAATGATAAATACTGTGCTGTGTTAGTTAGGAAAGGTGTGTTGAAAGGATGCCAGGAAAACTAAAGCTGAACAGAAACACTGAATTTCTATCTTTGATCATAATTTTTGTTTATGCCATCATTGGATGAAAAGGTTGTATAAAAAGGAAAAAAAACTTAACAATGCACTTTTGAGCATATAGAAAGTTATGGCGTTTTGAAAAAGCTGAAGAATAAGGTAGAAAATATGAGAAGAGAAAGAAAAAAAGTAATGTGCATCATATGGGGAGCCCAACATGGGGGGAAACAGAGAGGAGGACTGGTGGGTATGTGTCTTTGGGGGATTTGAAACAGTAGGCCTAGGGTGCCATTTCATCCAAGTCCAGACAGTTACATAGAGTTGTTTTAATGTATCATTGTTTTAACTAAATGCCAGTAACTGTGAATGTCCCTTTGTGAGATGGGCCAACATACTGCGGTACATAGGCTTGGTGTAATGTAAGAGCATTGTAGCTACTGGTCAGACTGTGTGTACTACTCCTAAAAGCTTGTAGCATGAACTAAAAGGCTGCTTATGAGGGGTGGTAGTGACAGGGTGATACTTACATTGGAAGTGCCTAAGGGGCCCCCAACTTGAAACTTGCTGGGGGCCCCCAAAATGCTAACACCGGCCCTGACTACCAGTTTCTCAGACCACTCTCCTACTTCCTCAAATCCGTCTTCTCTAGCTTTGCTGGCCACGCTGGAATGGGGGTCAGACGCATCCTCTGTAGTTGTTCTATTTTCCATCTTAGGCATTTTTGGTACAGGAGATATCTGAGGGTGCCAAGCAAAAGAGACCTCTTTTTCGGGATGATTTACTTTCCCCTAGCCATTTTCCCCTTAGGGAAGTTCCGAGACAAAACAAACAAAAAAGTAATCACATAGAAAACAGGGAGAGGATTTATGTCGCTAACAATGACGTTGTTTCCTTGGCCAGAATTTTATTGCAGTGAGTCAGTTCTGGGTACCCTAATATCTCCAACTAAAACATGTACCCTTTCTTCTTTGTCACTCTGATAGCAAGTTGCATCAGCCGATACTCTCCAGCTAAGTTCAAAATGTATTAATCTTCTTTAAAAACTTTCTATTCCTTTTAAACCCTTAGTTATTATTTACCTCTTCATATTTCTTGAGTGATTTTGCTTCTCTACCCTTAATACCTTTGCAGTATCCTCATTACCATTGCTGGTAACTTTCTCCTCTCCCCCTTTACCTTTTAAGGTAACCCTTTATATTACCATTGTTGGTATTTCTTTTTATCCTACCAATCCTGGTATTCCGTCTGCCATCGTTTGTAGATTTTCCATCTAGTGTGTGTGTGTGTGTGTGTGTGTGTGTGTGTGTGTGTGTGTGTGTGTGTGTGTGTGTGTATATATATATATATATATATACCTTCACGGTATCCTTGTTACCATTGGTGGTAGCCTTCCCCTCTCCTTCTTTACCTTTTAAGGTAACCCTTTATATTACAATTTTTGGTATTTTTCTCTACCATCGTTGGTAGATTTTCCATCTCTCGTGTCTGTGTGTGTGTGTGTGTGTGTGTGTGTGTGTGTGTGTGTGTGTGTGTGTGTGTGTGTGTGTGTGAGAGACTATATCTGTCAGCCTTTCCTTTGGCGACTTTTCTTTTACTTACAAAATGGCGGAAAAACAAAAGTTCACTTCAGGTTTCAAACAGTGCCAAGGCTGTGATAGAAAGATGCCTAATTCAGACGGGCATCGCTCTTGCATTTACTGTTTGGGTGTACCCCATTTGGATACTGATTGTTTGAACTGCCACCTTCAGCACCAGGGTCTTTGGTAGAAAGACATAATAAGATGATCTTAAAAGGGATGTTAAAATCTTCCTCCGAGGAAGTCTTGTCCAAGTTAGATCCTACTCCCTCCTCAAATTCTGACCAAACAAAAAAAGAGTAGTCATTCGGTGTTGAGTTCCCCTCTGGCACCGGAGACTAAGAAACACAAGTCTTCAGTTCAGTCACTCTCCTCAGACCTGAAGACTAAGTGTTCCAAAATTAATGGAAAAAGAATCTTTTTCAATGGCTTCTTTTGTTACGGCACCAAAAGCTTCAGTGCTATCGTTGGCACTGGCTTTTCTAGTCTCCCAGTCAGTACTGACCTCACCATTTGCAGCACAGCAGACTCTACCCACCCCTTTGGTGCCAAAGTCTGAACCCTTTTTTGTTCCCAGGACAAGATATTCCCCTTCCCAGTCTGTTTTTGAAAAGGCCAGGATCTCCTTTGGGGATGTCTATCCAATCTTCCAGGAGTCTTTCAGAGGTGGTTGTTGTGTGACTGGTGGATCAGCGTTTGGCGACCAGGGGTCTCCCTGCCCCCTCTCAGACCTCTCTCCACTCTGGAGTTTTTTTTTTTTTTCTCCTAGGACTCCTCTGGATTTTCCTCCTTTGACCACCTCAGGAGGCTTAGAGCCCACCACTTCAATTTTCCCAGTTCCAGCTGTCCTGGTGCTGACGGACACTACCTTTTTGGCTCCAGGGCATGCTCTGACATTGTCACTTCCCTCAAAATTGGTAGTTTCTTGTGGTCGTAGCTTATCTGTCAGTTCTCATGGTTTTGGATCAGTTCCTCAATTTTACTAGGCGTCATCCTTGGCTCTCAGAGTCCAGATGATTGCTGGCTCTTCCCTGGCTCCTGCTTCTAATGGCAGTCATTTGGACTGGGGTTTGACCTCGGTTCTGAGGTTGTCTTTCTCATTTCCATGCTCCCGTCCCTCTTCGGGTGGGAGACCTGCCTTCCAAGTCATGGAGTGGGTGTTAGCCTCTGTGGGCTGTAAGCTGGCCCCTTCTGTACCTTCTATTCCAGAGCTGCCACCATCTTCCATGTCAGAACAGCAAGCACCAAAGCTGCTAGTCATCCCTGTACAGGGCCTCTCTTTTTTGGAGTCATCCTCGGAGATTCACACTGAGGAACCACCCCGAAAGAACACATGCAAGCAGAAGCACTTATATTACATGGAAGAATCTGTCAAAGAAGACATGGACTGTGATTAAGGGGAGGATTCCCCTTGGTCACCCCCTGAAGATGTCTCCTTTGGAGACATCCTGGAGATCCTAAAACAGATGGGTGATTGGAAGCCCAAAGACCCATCCTCTGAGGGCTCCGTGTACTTGCAAACCTTTGGTGCGCACCCATCTACTTCCTGGTTGACCCCACCCACTGATGCCCTCATTAAATTGATTGTGCAGCGGGCATGGAAAGCCTCTGATTCCATAGAGCCAATCCCCTGGAGACCAGACAAAATCTTATTAGCACCCGAAGATCACCAATATTGGGCAAAGGGTTTAGTAGTAGATGCCATAGTGGTGGTGGTGGTGGCAGCCACCAAGAAGGAACTCGCCAATGAGAGTCTCACTGTCCACCCACCCAACTGAGAGACTAGGACAATAGACAGATTTGGAAAGCAGGTCTATGTCTCATCGACCTTCACTCTAAGGTCCTTAAATTTCATGGCACATTTTTCTAGACTCGAGTCTGATTAAGGAGGTATCGATTACCCCCTCTGGAGCTGTGTCTGATGAGGTGCAAAATAAAGTTGCCTCTCAGCTGGCCACCCTGGAGTCTATATCGAACTTGTCCTTGCGGCTCATCGCTCATAAAACTGAGGATCGACCAAAGCAGCAGGTTCAGGCGTTGCCATAAGGTGTCATGACTGGTTGTGCTTGTGTGAGTTAACAGAGCCTTTCAAGTCTTCGTTCGTCAGTGCTCCTTTTGACAGATCATCCTTGTTTGGCCCCAAAATCAAAGACACACTAGCCAGGTGCGAAAAAGATGGAGAGGCCCTTTCTGGTGTGGGCATTCATTTTTCTATTCCTCAGCGATTCTACTCCTGGAATCAGAGGAGTGGGAAGATGTGGTTCAAGAAGTCCCAAGGGCCTTTTCAGGACACACGTGGCTGTAGTTTCCCTCTGGGCAGATGGGGGAGCTCTAATGGAAGATGACCACCCCGTGGTAGAGGTGGCCTGTGAAATCAGGGCTCCAGGGACTCCTTCACTGGACAACCCTACCAGCGCTCCTGAAACGAGGCCTGATTGCTTACCTCTGGAAGCTGTTGGAGGAAGATTTTCACTACACTAGACAGCCTGGCAACTAATAACTTCTGATACTTGGGTGCAAAGAATCATTACCAGAGTTTATCATATCCCCTTTATTCTCTTTGCAAGATCACAAAGAAGAGCCCCTGATGTACCACCCAAGCAGAGGGACCAAGTAGCCTTGGAGATTCAAAAGCTGCTAGAAAGAAGGATCATTCAAGAAGTCCCGCCAGGCCAGATAGGATCTGGATTCGTGCCAGAAAGAAAGGGAGGGGACTGAAGACCAATATTGGATCTCTGCCTTTTGAACAAGTTTGTTCAGCAAACAAAATTCCAGATTGTCACGGTTCAGTTTATACTTCCCTTTCTAGAGGAAAATGATTGGATGTGCTGTATAGACCTTCAAAACGAGTATTACTAATACAAATGGACAAACACTCCAGAAGGTTTCTCTGCTTTCAGTTTGGAGCCAGTCATTTCCAGTTCAGAGTACTGCCCTTTGGTCTCACCACAGTCCCCAGGGTGTTCACTAAATGCATGGCTCACTTGAGACTACATGGATTCCTGGTGTTTCCTTACTTAGACAACTGGCTCCTAACCCCCACCCCCCAGACATCTACTGCTTCAAGCCACAAATTTCATCATGCATCTTTTCAACTCTTTGGGCATAATGGTCATCAAAGAAAAATCCCAGCTGACTCCAATACAAGACCTAAAGGTTATAGGAGGTTGCCTCAATACAATCTCTTGTGTATCTTCTCTCTCTCTTCACAGACTACAAAAAACAAGGTCTCAAGTACAATTCACCATATCCAAAGTCCCCGCTTTTCTTGTCCTCCAAGCTTTAGGGTCTATGGCAGTGACCATTACTTTAGTACCTCTGTCAAGATTTCATATGAGGCTACATCAGTGTCTTAGCTGCACAATGGTCCATCCTAACACATCCCATGACTTATCCCATTTTGATAACCAGTCACTGCAAGAAGGATCTATCCTGGTGGATGCAATCAGAGGAAGTTCTTCTAGGCCGTCCCTTCACTCCCTCTCTGCCCAAGGCCATAGTGACCACAGATGGTTCCCAGATGGAAGGGCATTATCTGGGAAGAACAGTCCAAGGCACTTGATCTCCACAAAAGTCCAATTTGCATTGAGGGCACTGCTGTTAGTGTTGCAAGCCTTTCAATCTGCCCTCCCTCTGGGGACAGTTGCAATTCAGTCTGACATCATGTCAATGGTCTGTTACATTAACAGACACGGCTGAACCAGATCTTACTCCCTGTGCCAGGAAGCTCTCAGGATATGGCAATGGGTGATATCTTCCAAATGCTTTCTAGTGGCAATGCACATCCCAGGGAGCTCCAACGTGATAGTGGACTAATTGAGCAGATACATTCTCCTGCATCAAAAGTGGTCTCTCAATCTCAAGGTAGCGATCGAAATTTTTCATTGATAGTGCCAGCCTTGCTGTGACCTCTTTGCTTCCCCAATGAACAACACAAATGCAGCAGCTATTTTGCCTTAATCCCCCCTCGGGCGGAGTCCCTGAGAGACACTCTCCTTCTCGATTGCCCCTCAAGACCTATCTATACCTTTCCCCTCATTCCCCATTTCTTGAAGAAAGCCCAAAGGTTGAGAAGCAAAATGATCCTCATTGCACCCTTTAGGCTCTGACAAGTCTAGTTCCCCTTTCTTTGGCCTCATCTCATTCACTGTCCATGGATTCTGAACCCAGTTCTAGACCTCCTCTGTCACCTGCAGGGACTGGTGCATCCCAACCTTCACAGTCACAAGCTGACAGCTTGGTTTCTTCAATTCCATTAGTTGCTAGGCAGTGTAATATAGCTTCCTCATTACAAAACATTCTTCTGGCTTCTCATAAACCATTCACCAGGAAACTCTGTCTTAGCAAATGGAAGAGATATTCAATTTGTGCCCGTTCAAATAATCTAGACCCCTTGACCTGTTGACAAAGTTTTAGAATTTTTAGCTTCCCTTTTTGATCAAGGATCTTCTGCTTCTACCATTAAAGTTCAACTAGCAGCCATTTCTAATTTCCACAATGGCTATGATGATCATTCTTTAATTTCCCATTGTTTATGCAAAGTTTTTCTTAAAGGTGCCTTCTGTCTAAAGCCCTCATTCAAGGACCCTATAGCTCCATGGGATCTGACCCTGGTTTTATAATCTTTGGTAATCCCGCCCTTTGAACCAGCAGCAACTTGCCATGTCAAATTTCTTTTGTGGAAAACTCTTTTTCTAGTGGCCATTACTTCTGCCAGGAGAGTTTCTGAAATTCAAGCATTATGTGTAAAACCCCCGTATCTGATTTTTGATAAGGATAGGGTTTCGTTGAGAAACAACCCTTCCTTTCTTCCTAAGGTAGTCTCAGAATCTAATATTGATCAAACTATTAATTTACCCCATTTTCTCAAATAAAGGTGAATACTGCTTGCATTTACTAGATGTTCACAGACAATTACATTTCTACCCTAACAGGACCAAAGGGTCTAGAAAATCAGATCAGTTATTTGTTTCCTTTTCAGGTCTGACTTTGGGAAAACCTGTCTCAAAAGTTACCTTATCAAGATGGCTCAGAGACTGTTACCTTCATTCATGATTTTAACAACTGCAAGTTACCTGCGCCTGTAAAAGTGCATTCCACCCAGATCAATAGCCATGTCAGCTGTTTTCCACTCCAGGGCATCCATGGATGAAATATGTGCATCCGCAACATGGGCCACTCCACATGCATTTATCACTCATTACAAACTGGATATGGTCCCCAGGGAAGTGCATCCTTTGGCTCTATGGTTCTCAGGAATATCCTTTCGTAAGGCCACCCAGGACCGAAAGTAGCCGGGAACTTTGTCCCATTTGTCAAGAATGAATGAAGATTGACAACATCAGATAAAGAAGTTATGCACTCATCATAACGTTCCATCTGTGTTGTCGATCTTCATTCATTCTTGACATCCCATCCTCTTTCCCCCTCCTACAGATTTCCTGGAGGATTGGACACTTGTTCTTGGAACCTATAGGTTTCACCTTGGACATGGATTCTACCTTGTATACCTGTTCTTCTACACTACTATTTGGCTTCAAACTAGAGCTGTACAACGGCCGAGACAGTTCCGAGGATCAGAAACAAGTCCCATTTGTCAAGAATGAATGAAGATCTACAACATAGATGGAATGTTATTGTAAGTACATAACAACTTTGTCTTATTGAGAAGTTTTCCTGAACTTTTCTTTTCTTTTCTGTCTTAAGCTTCAGTCAGAGAATTGCTCAGAATTTCAGGCCTTATCACTTCTGTGATCCCCATGATTCCACTTGCCAGATGTCGTGTGAGAAAGATTCAGTGGTTTTCAAAAACATGAGGACCCAGCATATTACCTCCTGGAATTTCAAACTCCATTACTGAATTTTGTAAAACTAGAACTACAGTGGTAGAGGGATCAGATGGCTGTCACTCCAGGAGTCCACTTTTCTCTTCATACCCCAACATAGTCTGTCCTGATGGATTTCTCAGATTTCACTTTGGGAGCAGTTTTTACAGAAGTAAAAATAGAAGGTCTGTGGAACAGTTTGGACAGAAAAATTACATAAACATAAAAGAAATGCTTGTTGTAATGCATGACATAAAGTCTCTATATCATATTTGGAAACCAGGCCCACTTAAGGTGATTACAGAAAGCACAACAGTGATGTGGTACTTAAACAAGGGGGTAGCAGATCATACCCTCTATGCTGGTAGACATTGATAGCTTGGGAGTTAGCTCTTCAGGATCTTACATAATGTCAGAGCAAAACATTGTGGCATACAAACTCAGCAGATCCAGGACAGACCCTCGCAACTTGGAATCTCAATCCAGAGGTATTCCAGGAATTGTTCCAGATGTGGGAAACACCTCAAGTATATCTGTTTGCTTTCTTTCAAAACAGACAACTAGATACATTCTGTTCCATTAATCCTTGCAATCTGTTCTGGAGAGCAGATTCACATTCATTCTCCTGATCAGGGATGTTCATGCCTGCTTTTCCACCCTTTCCTTCAATTTCCAAGGTACATCTGAGGATTTAGAAAGAGTTACCAAAAATAATTGCTGAGACTTATTTTGTCCTAGGCAAAGTTAGTTCTGCTTTCTTATGGAATTGGCCAAGAACAGTTACCACAAGCTTCCTCACAGTTTTGATCTACTCACACAAGAAAAGGGGAGTTTAATACACCCCACCATCGAACAATTTCATCTGACTGCCAGAATGATTCCATTGTGATACCTTTTAGACACCTGTTTCACAAGGACTTGCAGCAGGTACTGAAGGAAGCAAGAAAGTCTGCTACTAGAAAGTCATATATTGGTAAATGGAAAGCATTTTCTGGTTGCTGCCTAGCCATTAACCAGAGTCCCAGTATTTATTTTGTACCCTTGGTACTCAAATATTTGTATGAGTTACTATTTTTTGGCCTTTCTTATGCTCTGTATGGCTATTTCAGCTTGTCTGCCCATGAATCCTCCTCTCTATCCTCTGTTTGTGGTCAAACAGTATCTGAAAGGGCTGCTGCACATGAGTCTCCCTCCCAAACAAATTCTTCCTTTGTGGGATCTCAGTTTTGTGCAGGAAAAACTAACTTTTATCACCTTTTGTACCTGCCTCTTTGGGTGATTTGAGGTTCATTACTTGGAAAACCTTCTTACTTATTGCTCTGATGTCTGCAGGCAGTGTATCTGAGTTGCAGACAATTATGGCAGGAGAACCTTATCTGGTTTTCCATAGGTATAGGGTTACTCTGTGAGCTAGTCCCTCATTCAAGCCTAAAGTGGTCTCAGGGTTCACTTTGAATCAAGCCATCAGTCTCCCAGTTTTCTATCCAAACCCTAGAAACAGCAGAGAAAAGATTCTTCATACACTGCATGTGCATAGACAATTCAGGTACTACACTGACTGGACCAAGTCCTTCGGGAAAGCTGACTAGGTGTTTATTTCCTAATTCTGGGATTAAGAAAGGTCAGCCTGTGTCTGAATGGACTATTTCAAGATGGTTGTCTTTGGCTACTATGTTTTTTTTATTCTCACCTTGACAAAACTATTCCGAGCAGGGCTAAGGCCCATTCCACCATGTAATGGGATATGAGTCAGGTTTGAAAGTGTTATATAATTGTTTTTGAAGTTATTGCTAAATCATGCTTGAAGATCAGTAGAATGGGGTATTACATATCCCTCTTGGATTCTTGTATGACTCTAAAGCTGATCATTTTCTGTATCTCTGCCTTGACAACTAGGCATTGAGATTCTGATGTATGGGATGGTGTTAGATATATCTTTTCACCAGACACAGTTTCAGTATTGTGCTGGATTAAATTAGTTCTACCAAGCAACTTTGAAAGTATATCCCAATTCCTAGCACAAACTCTTTAACCTCTTGCTTCTGGGACACTAATAGTGTCTCACCTATTGTGACATCTGGACATGTGGGGATTTTAACGTCTAGATACATACTACAGATAGCTCAGTCTCTTTCCCAGGTGTCAGAGCATTTATTTGGTATATATCTGTTCTTTTTTTTTTTCATTTTCCTTGTTATCTCACATTATAATTTATTTCACGTATCTTTTCTATAACTTCAAAGCTTTTAAGAAAAACATTCTTGACTGTGGGCACAAAAGTGTTTAGGCACCTGTTTTAAAATCTCTAACTGCATTTCTATCACTGTTTCCTTTATTGTATTTCCCATGCCTTATCCATGTGTTATTTTACTATAGGCATTGTTTTTCTTAACCTCTACTGTAGGTCTGTAAAATGCCATATCATACTTTTTAAAGGGGGGTGTTTTCCTCTTTCCAGGTTTCCTTTATTATATGCAGAAAGCATCATGAATGTGTACCATGTAACAGTTTAAATACAGTTAGCCTAGTTCATGCTTGAGATACCTTCCTCATAGCAAAGAGTGGTTACGGGATCAATTGGTCCCATTTTCCCCATCCTATTATGTGTCTTTTCTTTATTTTTCTATTTTTTTAAGAAGAAACATCTTTATTAAATTATCACGTATGACAGAGGAAATCATACATTTATACAAATGAAAATAAATCATATTGGTATAGTTTTTGTTACAAACATACTTCACAAATCACATTGATATCATTTTAGTAGCAAACATTACATATCATTTACAATCTATCCAGTCATTGTCAGTCAAACATGACATAGCTCATTCAAGTCCTGCCTTCTTTTAAACCGTGTTTCTCGTCTGCATGTATTGTTCCCACAGTTCCATTTTTTTACTATGTAATTTGCTCCTACCCTTTTCTTAAGATCCGAATTCCAGTTGTTTTATCTCTGCTACTATATTCACTACTTATAGTACAGTTGGTTTAGACTTTGATTTCAATTTTTTAGTAATTGCTTTTTAGGCAGCCACCATATTTAGACTTAGCAAGGGCTTATTATGTCTAGGCAATTCTGATTCTGTATCATAGCTCAAAAAAATAATTTTCTTAGTTATACCAATTTGTTCACCCAGTATCTCTGACAGAGTCTGCAAGAGACCTTTAAAGTTTGCCATCTTATTACGCTTCAAGAAAATATGTTCCCAATTACCTCTTTCTTCCTCATCATACCTCCAACATTTGCTGTCTACCTGAGGAAAAATTCTTTGGAATCTGGTTGGAGTATAAAAATACCTATGTAAACACTTCCAACTAAAGATTCTAAATCCTCTGGACTTTGTTGCATATTTGGGAGACATACATATATCCCCCATTGTTTCTTTGTGACTTGCTTATGTAATCTCTCTTCCCAATCCTTTCTAACTTCCTCTGATAGATTCTTATAGTTAGCATGCAGTTTATTGTATGCTCTCCTAACTGTTTTTTAACAGCAGCTTCTGTTCTAGATTCTACTAAAAACTCTACAATTGCTGATCTTTCACTTAGGATCCCCTATTTCTTTCTCTTTACCTATACTCTGATATCAGTCCTTGATAGGGAAGGCAGTCTCTAGCCTGCGGTCCAAATAAATTCTTGGCCTCTTCCTATTCTGTTACATTTCCCTCTTTAATTATTTGCTCCCAATAACTTGGTTCTATCGCCAATTTTCTGCAATAAATTCCGGACCCCTCTTGCCTGTTGTCTGTATCCCTAATTGGAATCATCCCTATTGGCAGAATCTCCTTTCTCAATTCCCATGTTGGCTTAGTTCTTAAAATATGTTCTGCTACTTTATGAATATAATTTCTGTATGGTTGTTTTTATTCACCTTAAGGATCTGTATCCTAAATCCCAGTCTGTCCTTGTTTCTCGAGTTTGTTTCATCATCATCACTTTCCACTTTGAATTATAGGTTTCTGCTTGTGCTATGTGTTGGAATCTTAAATTAGTAGCTGTGAAATACCCCTTCAAACTGGGTAATAACAAACCGCCTTGTTCTATTGGAAGAATCATCTTATTCCACTTAATTCTTGCTGTCTTCCTCTCCTAGATAAAATTATTCAGCTCTTTATTGATTGCTATCCACAACTTCTCCACTGGTTGATAAAAATATGCCTGACTTGTGTATAAAACTAAAGGGACTAAAAACATTCTAACTGCCTATATCTTGCTATCCATATCCATATAACCGAGCTTCCTGTTTCTCAGCTTTTGTGTTAGCTATTTTCCCACATATCCTTAGCTGCCACACCAGAATCCTTTTTAATCTATACTTCTGAGTACTTCATTTTATCATATCCCCATAAATATGGATGGTGCTGAACCAATTTGTGTGTGGGTAAATAATTCACAACTATTGCCTTTGTTTTAGCTTCATTAATTTTGTATCCCAAAAAGGTTTGAAACGGCCCCAAAATGTTCCACAAGACTGAAATGCCCTTTTCTGGTTTTATCAGATATAAAATAATATCATCTACAAATAGAACCAGCTTTTCTCGACTGCCATACCAATTATATCCTTATGTTTCTGAGACTCATATTTTCTTTGATAATGGTTCTAAATGTAATTCAAATAACAAAGGGGAAAGATGACACCTCTGCCTGGTTCCTCTGCTCAAACAGAAAGTATAAGAGAAGAACCCACCCAGATTAATGTTCGCCTCCAATCCCTCATCTATCCTCCTGATCAACCTTATAGTGTTATCAGGGTTTGCAAATGTTTCCATTGCCCTGCTCATAAACTCCCAGCTTACTCTGTCAAATGCTTTGTCTGCATCAAGACCCAGCAACAGCAGTGGTATTTTTTTTACATTCTGCTTCCCTGTGGATCATCAGTGATGATCAGTGACAGTTAATGCTGTCAAATGTTTGCCTCCCCTCCACAAAACCACATTGATCCATATCTGTCAATTTTGGCATCACTTTTGCCATTATTTTAGCCATGGCATTGGATTGAAATGAGCCTGTATGAAGCTGGATCATATGGGTCTTTACCCTCTTTAGGTATGGCATCCACCACCCCTTTCTTCTAGGATGTTGGTGCTTCTCCTCCTTTTAAAATACTTTTAAACAAAGCCTTCCAGATCTTTATCAGTTTTTCCTCCTAGCTTCCAAACTTCAGCAGGAATACCATGTGTTCCTGGGGACTTTCCTGTGGACTGGTTATATATGGCTATTTTTATGTCATCTCCTCCTATCCTAACTGTTAGTAACTGAGCCTCATCTACCTCTGTCCTTGGCATATATAATTTTTACATAACCATTTCCATTTGTTCCTTTTCTTGATTTCCATATTTCTCTGCTTTACACAGACTTACATAAATTTCTTAAATATTTATAATACATCTACAGGATCTCTTGATCTGATGTCCTTTTCATTTTTCTTCACCTATGGGTCTTGGATCTGATCCTTGGATCTGTCTCAGATGCAGTTTCCAGACTTTGGATCTTGATCTTGAGCGCCTCTCTCTTCCCATAATGTACCACACTAACCCTAAATCCTCAGATCTTGTTTGCCGCCATACTGTCAAGACAGAGGATTCACAAATCTTGAGCTGTAAGGTAATTGATTTATTAATCTCTTGTATTTGCTCTACTACAATCTACCTTTTTACCTTTTCCCCCCTCTAGTTCTTCAACTAGTACAGTTGTTGGTGTTATTCTTTTGGTTCTTTCCCTTTTTTCTCAACCTAAACCTGCTTTGAGTTAGACAGAGGATTTTTAGACTGTTGCTTCCCTTGCCAAAGGTGTGTGAACTAGAGCCGTCCACTGTTGGGTTTGTTGGGCTTGTGGATTTATTTTTCCTGTGAGTCCATAAACAAAAAAAAAATCCTCATCTGTTGTTGTTTGGTACAGTTTCTCCATGGTGCAGAAATGGCTCTGCTTCTTGTGGAGAGAGTTCTCCCATACCTTACGGACTTGACTTCTCATTATTTTGTTTTTTAGTGCCTTCATCTTTGCATCTTAAAACTGTAGTGTGCCACTCATGATAGAAGCCGTTTTTGATAATGCTTTCACTTCATTTCTTTTGGTTGCCTCAAATAAGTGCTCTTCATGCCTCTGCTTGTTCAGTTTTTTGACAGTGCCAGTGCCTTAACAGGTAGCATTCTTGCCTTTGTTTCTGCTAGAGCAGCAGGCGGCATGCGCTTTTCTCATGCAAATGATTGGAGTAATTCAGATTGTTGTTGCAGCAGTTTGGGGAACTGATTTTTTTCTCACTGTGTCTGGGTTTTGGTCTCATGTGTTTCTTTGGGCCCATTTTTGTAAAATTGTGGTTTTCTGGCGATTAGTGGCTTCATTTAGGATTGCAGTTACAAAATGGTGACAGATTTTTAATGTTCTGACTTCATATTCTTCAGAAGTTGTTCCTTTGTCCTAGCTGTCATCTTTCTTACTCTTGCTTAAGCTGTTAAACACTGGGCAGAATTTCCTTTCCTGTCTGTGACTTGATCCAACTTCTCTCGGGCATTGGATTACGATCTCACATTGTTATGTTTATTATCATTTTACCTTTCTCTTTCAGGTTTGTTTTTAGAGCAAGGGTGTTTTGTTATGGTGTCCTTACAGTTTCCCTTTTGAAATAGTTCCTTTAGGCCCCCCTTCAAAAAAATGACTGAAAGAAGAAAAGAGGAAAGAAAGAGAAGTGATAACAACATGAAATGAAACTATCTCATAGGACTTCAGATCCTCGTCCTTGGATCATATCCGAAGACCTTAGAACCTCCTTCAGATCCAAAGACCCCTTGAATCTGATGGGTTTGGTTTACAAGGTTTCTCAACTCAATTCTATTCTCATTGGATCCAAGGTACTTGGATCCGATCTGCAGTAGTTTTTGGAAAGAAAATATTTTGGGCTGACAACATTTCTGTTAATTTCATCGGATCCAAGACACTTAGATCTGACCTACTAATACTTCCTGTAAGACCAAACTTAGACTAATTGATTTTCAACTTAAATTTATTTTTGTCAGATCCAAGCCTCTTGGATCTAACCTATATCTTCCTGGAACTACTACCGATCTTATAGCTTATTTTGACATCAGTCAGATCCATAGTGCTCGGATCCAGTATGTGACATTTCTCCGAGAAACAGGGGACTTGGACTGACACCTCGGATGTTCAAAAAAAAAAAAAAAAGGAAATCTTTTGGATACTGCTTTTCCTTCTTTGGGTCTGATCTACTCGGTAGCTTCTAATGGCTGGCTGATCATCCTAAAGCAACCTGGACTCTTCCCGGCTCCAATATTTATAGATTCATGGGTGTCAAGCAGTCGCAGATATTTTCAGCTCAGTGACAGTGTTAGGTTCCAGTAGTTTGCCTTTGGATGTTGTTTTCTGGCATGGACACAGCTTTTGTTGCCTTTGCCCTCTGTTCTTATTTTTCTGGCGACCTTTTATTTTTGAAGAAATTGTGCCTGCCTTCTTCTGCCTTGTCTCCCTTTCTTTTTATCATGGTTTTCTGGACATCTCCCCTGGTCTCACATTATTTGACATGGGCATCAGAATAAAACTGGACACACAGAGTTTTTCTTTTACTTGGACTGAGATATACATTTCCTGGGATGGATGTCTTGACGCCTCCATGGCACTGCTCATGGAGGAGATGAAACTTCTCTTAATTTTCTGTTATTGCTTTTCCCTACCTTACCTTTCTGTGCACCCTTTCAAATATTGGGGAGCAAAACAAGAACTTCAAAATCCCTCTATTCATCCTCTGACTGTAGGCCGGAATGATGAATGGTCTAGATAAAATGTTTTCTCCTTAGTACTTTCAAGCTGATGTCGTCTACTTCCTGCAAACCTCTCTGCCCCTCGCAAATTTGTGACGTGGAACTATGATACCTCCTGCTCCATCATATCTAGTTCTCACACTGTTATGATGTGCCTCTATGGTACAGTTGTCGATCACTGGAGTCCAGAGAAATAGTAGATATCTTTGGGGCTTGAGGACCCAAACTGTTCTTTCTAAATTCGATGGCTGTAATGATAATATTGATCCCAGCAGCACATGAGAATTCTACAACAGACTCTGCGATTGAGTAGCAAACAAGGTTCTCAACCATTGAGTCCAACCTTGCTGCATTCTTTTTGCCTCGTCCCTAAGCCACAAATGCAACAAGTACTTGCTCTATTCTCCCTTGAAAGAGGAATCATCAAGAGATGCTGTAGTCCACTATGGACTCCTGGCTTTCCTTTAGAGTAATCTCCCATTTTTCTTGTTAATCCTGATAATTCAGCCACCCGTTTGAAGAGCTCTGTAATCCTCATTGCCCTTTCTGGCCTCATCAAGTATGGTTTCGCATTTCTTGGTTTCTCCTCTAGTACCCCTGTGAATACTGAATCCCAAATAGGATATCATAATTCATCTGTCGGAACTCGGGCATCCAAAGGTCGTTACATCCATACCCACTGAATAATATTATGAACTTATTCCTATTGTGCAGAGACTCTTTTCTATAATGGCTTCACTTGGAAGAAGTCATACAAGAATGTCCATTTGTTCTTCTTTTCACCAACACCACATTGACCATAAACACCTCTCAGTTGAGGTGGGGTGGAGCAGTACCTTGGTTGGAGAGCTGAAGGCACATGCCCGATACAGGAGGCCAGTTTGCATTTTAGGATTCTAGAGATGCGATTGATGCTTCTAACATTGCAAACCCTTCAGAGTTTTCTCTCTGTAGGGACTATGGTAATACAAACAGACAACATATTAGTAGTATGGTACATCTACAACAGCAAGGCAAATCTTGCTTTCTGTGTTGAGAAACTATGAAGGTCTCGACAAGGGGCATTTTCTTCTTTCTGTTTCCTAGTTACAACACACATTCCGGGAAGGTCCAACTTTCTAGGCTGAACAGAAAAATCCTGATACTTCACAAAGAACTCTAAATCATCAGAGGTAAAGACTGGACATAAAATTCCTGAAGAGATCAGTAAAGATCTAGAAATTATCGATGGCCACAGTCCATTTCATTTACTGATACTACTGATATGCCCAGTCTACCGTCAAGACTTTTACTATCATATCAAAATGAATATACTCTCCAGAGGGTTTCTCAGACTCCAACTCAAAACAGTTGTTATCAGTTCACAGTACTCCTCTTTGGTCTCACCACAGCCCCAGGGTCCACCCATATGCATGACAGTAGTAGTAGTAGTTTAATTGGGTCTGTATGGATTCAACCCGTTTCCTTATCAGACAACTGGCTCCTAACCACATCAACTAGGTTCTGACTAATACAAGCCAAAGATTATCTGCTACATCTATCTCCCACCTTTGGATATTGCAATCAACACGCAAAGTATTCAACTACAGCATGTACAGATGATAAACTTCATAGGAGCACATCTGGACAGAGCTAGTTGTCTAGCACACCTATCTACAGACAAAATTCTACCTTTAGATTGTATAGCACATGAATTCTGACTTTCCCCATTCAACAGCCAGTCTGATTTCATACAGAATACAGATTTTCGTTGAAGTACTATTGACTTTTAGACTCATGTTTGTACTCATTTTGATAAACCACAGACACAATTTAATGGTTCTTGTGTCATGTTTCAACAAACCCTCTTTGTCAATCATTAAGTCAGTGTCAGTTTTTTCCATTTCTCAAGTCATATAGTTACAATTTTTTAATGCAGTCTTCCAATAGTCTAGGCGGTACAAGGGTCTACTCTACAGCTATGGCTCTCTCTGTTTTCTCTCTTTCTCACCCATTTTATAGTTTCGCTGATAGAACCACTCAGTGAACCTTTTTGAGCAAACTGTTCTCTCACTTCTATATTTGCTACAGTATTCAACACGGCTGGTCAACTCTGATGGGAGTGCATTTCATGTGAAAGATAATCCATTCTCATGCCTCAGACTCAAAATTAGTTTCTTCTAGTGTGCTAGGCTCCCAGATTGGCACCTGATATACCTGCTCCCCATCCATCTTTGACCCTGTCTACTCCCAAGTCAGCAGACTGAGGGCTGTTATATATTATTGCCCTTCTAACATTGTCAGGTATGTCTTCCCTTGTCAATGACATTATTTTGGCCTTCCAGTAATATTCTACTAAGTGACCTGTAGTTGCAAATGGAAAACATTACCCATGAAGGCTCCCAACCCAGTACATGGACCTATCTGAGCTACCATTGAAGCCAACTCATTTTGCGGAGTAACAAGCTCCTCTGTTGTTCCTGGAAGGAGCATTACACTGTAGACAACCATAGAATCTCCTTTTTTCCTCCACTGGATGTCTCAATTATCTTTTAGAGACTGACACAGAAACTCTATGAACCAGCCAATATTATGCCATGTAACTTTTTTCATGGCAAACATTTGCCTTGGTAGCTATTACATCGATAAAGATTTATCAAGCACCATTACATTCCTTTCACTGGATAGGGTGTCCCTGTTGATCCATTTTCCCCTAACAGACAAATTATTCACTAGGTCCATTGTTGCTCCCCATTACAATAGTAAATCACAGTTGCCACTTACCGCTATCATTGCTCTAATTACAGCTAACACATCACTTATCTAATTGATGTTTATACACAATTATGTTTATAGCTCACGGGACTAAACAGCACTCTTCCATGTTATCCTAGACAAATAAATTACTGACCAATTTTCGCTATTTACTCATTAATTGGTTTGGAATTGCCTCGCTATCCTTGACCCATCTATCACATTTGTCAGTATCACACCTACCTTATCACAGAGTTTTTCTGTCGACACTATCAAAACTAGGATTGCTAAGTAGGATTTGTACCCTTGTGATACTTTACAGGTTGAAGCATTGTTCCAAGAAACAGAACTTTCTTCAGTTCCACAGTGCTAAGAAGGAGGAGCTAGAGATTAGGATCCAAAGTCTGGAAGATGCAGCTGAAATGGATCCGAGGATCAGGTCCAAGACCCATAGGTGAGGAAGAATGAAAACTGGACAACACAGATGGAATTTATGGTAAGTACATAACATCTTTTTATCTTCCCTGTTTTTGGCACCCTAAGCTTGGTCACAAACACCGAACCTGTAACCAGTAAACTAACAATACTGTCAAGGAAAATAGAAGTCAAACCAGACAGTTTATTAGCAGCAACCAGAAACACAAATACACATGTTAACCCAGGTTTCATCCTCCCAAAAAGGACTTCTTCAGAGCAATGAGCAAAATCAACTTCACATTTAAATAACCAACTCTTACACCACTAATTAATGTCATTATTCAATAATAACTTCATTGAAACAATTAATTTAAAATGACTTCATTACAAGCCTTCTACAAATTTCATTAAAATCAAACTTAAAGGAGCCACACTGTATCACATTAAATGAAAGGTGGAAACCCTAAATTATATACACTAATGAATTAAATCCACAATATGTAAGATATAAAAATATATATTACAATTACACTACTTTGAGCCGTTGTTAATTGCATCAGACATTATAAATTAATGGTAGTTGTGATTAATCTGAATAAATCGTCCTAAAACATTACATACACTTAAATTTTAATAAAAAAATCCTTATAAAAAAATTTTTAAATAATTTTTATATATATAAATTAGTGAACAATACATAAATATACATAATAAATTCATTCTAAAATATGCTCAAACTTTAAAATAAGGGCTAATATTTTTGTTGATGCCCGGATTAATTAGGGCATTTAACCTTAACTGCCACTTCAGTTCACATACATCAAGGTGAATATCTGATACCTTACCCTGTAAGTCTTTTTTGACCTGCTGAATTATACAAATTTTAAATACATGGTCTATATTAGCTAAAATATGTCTAGCCAACGCATTAGTGGCTTTACTATGTTTTATATCCAGTACATGCTCCTTAATTCTCTCTCTAAAATGTCTGGATGTTTTTCCCACATAAAAAGCGGGACATTTTTGACATTGTGCAATATAGACCACGTTTTGTGTATAACAATTAAAATGTCCTGAAAGGTGGACCATTATATGGTTAACTCTTATACAATCCTTAGTAACCATAATAAACTTACGTGTACTACACATTCCACATTTAAAATTGCCAAATTCTCTTCCTACTAGGTCTACTTTTAACTCTGACTCTCTCTGTAAAATTTGTTTAAAAGATTGATCTTTACGAAAAACATACTTGTGGACCCCCCTTTTTGTATTCACATATTTGTCTAATATCAGGAAACCCCAGTTTTTCTCAACCATCGCTATAAACCATTCTACATCTTGATTGTATGTGATCACAAAAATTAAATTCTCAGTATGATTAAATTTACACATATTTTCATCCTTTTTTCCCATTATTATGGTAGCGTAGCGTTGTCGCCTCACAGCAAGACGCTGTGCCGTTCGATTCTCAGCGAGAGCATCTTCTGTGTGGAGACATGCATGAATGGGCGTACCTTCGTTGAAGGTTGTGCGTCAGGACTGGCAAACTCGGCACGTAAAAAATCTCCTGCCAGTCATTAGCGGACCGGAGTTCCGCTGTGGCGACCCCTAACTGGGAAAAGCCAAAAGATACAAAATGGTAGCGTTGTCACCTCACAGTAAGACGTTGTCCTGTTCGATTCTCAGCTAGAGTGTCTTCTGTGTGGAGACATGCGTGAATGGGCGTACCTTCGTTGAAGGTTGTGCGTCAGGGCCAGCAACACGGCACGTAAAAATCTACTGGATTGTATAAGAGTTAACCATATAATGGTCCACCTTTCAGGACATTTTAATTGTTATACACAAAATGTGGTCTATATTGCACAATGTCAAAAATGTCCAACTTTTTTTGTGGGAAAAACATCCTGATATTTTAGAGAGAGAATTAGGGAACATGTACTGGATATAAAACATGGTAAAGCCACTAATGCATTGGCTAATGTAGACCATGAATTTAAATTTTGTATAATTCAGCAGGTCAAAAAGACTTACAGGGTAAGGTTTTAGATATTCACCTTGATGTATGTGAACTAAAGTGGTAGTTAAGGTTAAATGCCCAAATTAATCCAGGCATCAACAAAAAATATTAGTATAGCCCCTATTTTAAAGTTAAGGCATATTTTAGGATGAATTTATTATGTATATTTATGTATTGTTCACTAATTTATATATATATAAAATCTATTTAAAAATTTTATAAGGATTTTTTTATTAAAATTTAAGTGTATGTAATGTTTTAGGACAATTTATTCAGATTAATCACAACTACCATTAATTTATAATGTTTGATGCAATTAACAATGGCTCAAAGTAGTGTAATTGTAATATATATTTTTATATCTTACATATTGTGGATTTATTTCATTAGTGTATATAATTTAGGGTTTCTACCTTTCATTTAATGTGATGCAATGTGGCTCCTTTAAGTTTGATTTTAATGAAATTTCTAGAAGGTTTGTAATGAAGTCATTTTACAGTAATTGTTTCAATGAAGTTATTATTGAATAATGACATTAATTAGTGATGTAAGAGTTTGTTATTTAAATGTGAAGTTGACCCTAAGCTTGGTGACAACCCCTTTTACTTTCTGTTGCTTGAGTTGTTGTGCTAAATGTTTTTGTGCTTTGGAGTTATTATCAAAAAAGCAGCTGCTTAACAGCAGTCTTTCTAAACTCATGCAAGTTATCAAAGTAATCCCTTATTTTTGTTTAGTATTCTGCACAATTGCTCCTCCTCTTGTTCTGTTATATTCTCCCTATTCTGCAATAGTTTCATATTTATCAGTCCCTTTAAATAATTATTGTTACTTCTTAACCATGTCTCTCTCTTTTTTACTTCCACTCATTTAAACTCCACTTTCATTTTATCTCTCTCCCTAGCTATATTTTCAGAAGAAATTTCTATCTTTCCTAATAATTCCTGAATAAGTTCCAGTACCCATTCCTTAAATTCCTCCCTTTTCAACAGATAGGTGTGAAAGTGCCAGTGTCTCTTTTTTATTTCATTACCCTGCATTCTTCTTTTAGTTATTATTGGTACTTGATCTGAAATGGTTATTGGATGCATATCAAAACTCTCAGTTAAATGCACATGTTCCTATGAAATGCAAGTTGTTTCTAGCCTAGCCCAGTTGTTGTATCTTGGAGAATAGTATGTTAATTCACTCCAAACTCTTACTACTGAATTCACATCTTCCATGCCAAATATTTTCATAAATGTCTTCAAAAATCTACTCTCCCTTGTTATATTTTCTCTTTTGGGCCCCCCAGACACATCTTCACTACTGCAAATCAAATTCCAGTCCCTACTTATAAGTAATATTCCCTGCTGAAAGCTTATTTTTTCTCCCATAATTTTCTTAAGCTCCATTATAGCAGTTTTACGTGGAATATAAATACATGCCAGTGTAATCCTCCACCCTTGCCAGTAAGCCCCTTAATACTACAAATCTACCATTATTATGTTTTTATCTTCTGCTATCATTATTGGAATTCCTCTGGCAATTAATATAAGTATTCCTCTTTTCCCCTTGTCCCAGTATTCCACTGAATAAACATCCTGAATACCTTTCTGGATCAAATTCACTTGCTCAGTTCTTTCTAAATATGTCTCCTTTAGCATAGTTATTTGCACTCCACATTTTTAATATAGTTCACTACTCTTTCTTTCTTTTTTGTATATATCTGTGAGACAAAATTAACATTTAAAAATAATATAAAAAGTGTCATTATGTTAAAAAGTTATTATTCCAACCTTTTATGTTTAACATTTTTTGTTAAGTATCTAGTTCCGACTTTTGTGTTCCCTGCATACACTAATCTTTGGCTGGTTGATTTTTCATACAGTTGTTTCTTATCATATCCATTTGAGTCTATGTCACATCTTACAAAACTTTCTGTTGTATTGAAAGTCCTCAAACAAAAAAAATACACCCCTAAAACCTATTAACTTAATAGTAACACACAGAACTATGTACATTGTCAAATACTGAAGTTTTACCCTCCTAATTGGAGCAATTTTCCCAAACTGACAGCCACACGTACAGACTTGGGTTAACCTAAAAGAAAGGTTATCCACGCTAAGAAGCATGGTGCAGCCTGTGCTTCTACTAAGTGCTCTCCCAGATTGGGAAAACACTTGCATGCTTTCGGAAAACATTATCTCTTAGCCAGTGAAAAAAAGAAGTTTTCTGTTTTAGTGCTCTTTATCAGATTGTCTCCATGGAGACACATACCTCTCGACCTCTTAGAGCAAGAAATCTGGACAAAGCCATTAATAATGAGGGGACAAAGGCTCAAAAATAGGGACACGTTTTATATATTGCTATTACAAAATTAGAAAGTGGATAGAATAACAGGTTTTGTATCAGGATGAATTTTCTGAAGGGTGTGAAGTCTGAAACTTAAAAGTCTGTCATTAGTTTCTGACTCCAACCCTCAATGATTTTTTTAATGATTTGCCAGAAAACCACAATTTTATGAGAAACAGACCAAAATATTGAGGCAAAAATCTGGACATTTTGGTGAAACCTGGATAGTTGAGAGTTATGTAGGAGACATGAGAACCAGATACAGAGTTGTTTTTATAAGTATTTATTTGCCAGAGGAACGTGTTGTTACATTTAGTGTTCTTTTTTTATTTATTTGCTTTCTCTTAAAACGTGTTGTTGGATCATGCCGAGGGCCTTAATCCAGTCATTCCCCTATGTAAGATTGAGAAAAGGTCTATCAGTTTTTCTTGTATTATGCTTTTTGACCAGACTTTTTTTGTACTTTGCAGTGCCTACATTTCTTAAAACTAAACAATGAGAAAGAGAAAAGAAGGAAAAAAACAGGGGCACCTGTTTACTTTAGTATCCCCATTATTCTTGAAAATAACTGAGAAAATGTTACTTTATAGCATGCAGATTATGTCATGCATTATAAAAATAATGCTTTTAAGGAATAAAATTTTGTTTTACATGCAGTTAACTCTGTCCACCCTCTTCCTTTCTCCAAAGTGTTCTTCCAATCATTAAGTAGGGATATGCTTTAGAGTCCCCTACAAGTTTAAGAAAGTCAGAAAAGTCCAATATTTCCATGTTTTCTTGTTTTGTCATATTTCACAAATATAGTTAATGCTTTGCAATCCCACATTTGTCAGATTCCAAGTTCCTGGTTTTATTCCTGTTTTATCTCCATCTCCTAGATCCAGTCTATGCTTCATATCCAGCATACTCTCAGTTCTAGTCAACTCTTGTGCTTTTTCCTTTCTCTCAAGCATTTTCCATTAAAGCATTATAAAAGGTTTCAGTGGCACAGTCTTTCTGCAGTCTTTATTACCAGAAGAACAAGAAGGAGAAACTCCTGTTTCACAGCTCACTTTTTGTTGGACAAACTTTTTTATTACCTTCTTAGCATGTTCTGCATCAAAAAATTATTTTGTCCCTCTAGTAAAGAATATTCTGAAGATAGCTGGATACAGCAGTTTGAATCTCACCCCTTCTTCACAACATTC
Source organism: Protopterus annectens (assembly GCF_019279795.1). NCBI lineage: Eukaryota > Metazoa > Chordata > Ceratodontiformes > Protopteridae > Protopterus > Protopterus annectens. Next base: position 37,350,088 of record NC_056738.1, read on the forward strand.
CCTGCTTAGTGAAATAATTTACTCCTCTTTTGCCTGATGTATAACGAGTAATCATTTTCCACAAACACTCAGCTGTCTCCTACTTTTAGTGCTTTGTCCTTCTGCCACAGTTTTGTCAGAATCAACTCATTCTGCTGGTAGGATTGCATCTTTACTATAAATGGTCTAGGTTGATTTCTCATGGCTAGGTTTGGAGCATACACAAATTGTGCCCTTTCAGTTAACAATTCCTGCTGTGGAATACCAGTCCAGTTGCTTATTTCTGCTTTCATAAAATGAATGCATTCTGTTCCTTCCAGCTTCTCTGGTACAGTAGAAAATCTCAGGTTTTCTTTAAGTGCTCTGTCCTCTAATTCTGTTATTTTTTGAAACATCTTTTCTAGAGCAGTCTCATATTCAACCAGCCTTTTCTTCATTTTGAACTGTGATTTTTGAAATTGTATCACCTCATCTGAATATATGTTTAAAGCTTCTTACATTTTTTCTAGCCTTTGATTATTTGAGTTGACATACTCCATCAGTGTTTCATTTATTTTAATCAGCTGTGAGTCCATTTGACTTATTTTTTCCTCTAGGTTACTGGGAGTTATGTCTTGCACCAAAGCTGGAGCTCGCACTGCCTTTTGCTGAACAGCTGCAGAATTCTTCTTAGTCGGTATTTTTTCCTCAACTTTTGTGATTGATTTTCTTTCAGGTTTTCTGCATTCCTTTTTGCTGGCATCTAGGTAGTGCATTTACTAGCTAATTACTGAAATTTACACAAAAACGTGAGTTTATTAGCTGTTCTGAGTTTTTGTTTTTACATTGGGGAGAGCTGAAATTAAGCTGTTACTCCATGCGCAGCCACCTTGGAAGAATATGTGTCTTTCCTTAGTATAGACTTTAAGGTTTTATTAAAATATTCAAATTCCCCTTCAGTTAGTGGATGGCATTCAGAGGTCCTTAGCTGTTTTGATTTAAAGAACTGGCAGAGTTTGTACATTCCAATGGATGTTAAGGGGGTATCTTTATCCATAAGAAATTATTGGAGAATTCCTACTCTGGGAAAAAGTAGTACTAGTTCATTAGTTTTTAGATATGGCATTAAGTTTTTGTGAGGGTATTACTTCAAGAAATTTTGTTGCATATAGAACTATTATCCTTTTGACTTCACCAGTGGCTCTACAGTGTTGGTTGTTATTCACTCAAGTGGGATATCTGATCTAGACAAGGATATTAAAGGATTCCTTAACCCTGGGTTTGATACTGTCTTTTGACATTCTGGACAAGTTACAAAAAAGCTTTCCTTTTCCTTCATAATACCAGGCCACTAAAATCTGTCTAAAATCCTGACCTTTGAGTTATCCTATAGTTATCCATCGATAGGAGACCACCCAAAATGTGCCTATATGCCAGCATTACTACTAAAAGGCTTTGGCACCAACAGTTGGCTCATCATGTGTTCACTTTCTTTAGCCATTGTCTGGAGAAAGTAATTTCGTAGTTCTGAGTGTGGATATGACGTGTTCCTCTCTTTGTGTCTCTGTCTACTCTGGTTATATTCTGTATAGCTCTATTTATTTTATTTTAACATTTATTAACTGGATATGTCAGACTAAGCACGTGCCCTTTTTCAGCAGAGGCTGGGAAAGAAAATCTCCAGGACAAATATTATTCAGAGGTAACACAAACTACAGAAAACTTCAATAACGTGACATAAAATACAGGAGTAACTATAGATGGATTAAAATCTCAGTGTGCTGTACAAAATTAATAGGTGTACAAGCAGAAAATATCAAATGAAACAGTCTGCAAGCCCTGATGCAAAGAAAATATGAAATAGATTACTGCTCAGAAAGGGGTAGAAGAGGTAGATAGAGTACTTGGCAATTATACTGTGAAAGAAGAAGGCACAGATGAGTCACAGTGGGCAGATAGGCATGTGGATAAGAAGAGGACAGGGAAATAGAAACCATACCTAAGTAGGTTCATGTATAGGGGGAAGACGTAGAAGAGACAGAAGCAAGGATGTAGAGTGGGAGCAGAGTAAAGTAGAGCATTAGGAATAAAGACAAAGGAGTAAGAGGGAGAGGCTGGAAGATTAAATTATCAGAGCAAGTGAGAAGATTGGGACAAGTGTAGGAGATATGAATAGTTATGTTGGGATTTGGCAGGAGCAGAACCATGAGTTCTGTAGAGCCTCTTTTAATGCCTTTTTGAAGTTGAGAGTATTGGTTATAGTTCTGATGGAAAGAGGTAGTTTGTTCCAAGCCTAGCCAATGGAGTAGCTGTATTATCTTTTCACTTCGTGTCATTAAAATGTACATGCCTATTCTGTAAGTCACCTAGATCAGTGCCACATTCATTAATGGCCTGATATGGGTTGGAAGATGAAGCCTCTTCCTCTACAAAGCCAGGAACAGCTTTTTCCTCCTTCATGTAATTCATATTCTTAAAAGGGTGATTCAGGAAAGTAATTTTCTTCTGCTAGGGGTACTAGCAGTTTCCCTGCATCCACATCTGAAGTTGTCTTACTTGCTCTGTTTTTAAGAGTCTTGCTTCTGTCCTCTCTCTGCTGACTCTGTTCCAATCTTCTTCTCTGTTTTTTTTTCTCAGTGTGAGGTTCATCTGTATCTGTGCTAGTTTCAGTTCCCATTTTTCTTCAGGTGCCTCTGTGGTCACCACTCCTTTCAGTTTCTTTGTTGCTCTAAGCCCTGTCTTTATGCTTAGTCTATTCTGAACTAGCGTTGTTCTTCTGTAGAGCACTGTTGCAGTACTGCTAACAACTAGGAAGTTTCTTGGCAAACATGCCATAAGTCCAGACACTTTACAAAAGCTTGGGCTCCTTCCTCTTTCACTGTAAGTTCACCTTATGACCTCTGCATGAGACTATGTGCAAGCATGTAAAGGACATATGGGCACAAAAATCCTCAATTTCTTTTGCTGCTTTTGAATGAAAGAAGTCTACATCTGTTATTATCGTCTGTCAGCAGTATGGCTTGTGCCAGTTTCATTTGTTGTGAGCAGATAAGTACCCCATTGGTGACCCTTCCTGCTTTCACTAATTCTTTGTGTAAAAAGTTGTTGAATTTCATGTCATTTTGGAGAGGGAGATGAGACTCAGTTTGGCAGACCCGCTATAAAGATAACCATACTGTTTATTTTGTTTAGGACCTGAACATAATTAAAAGGAGTGCAATATTTGTAAATCCATGTCCCAAAGATTATTAGAAGTAGTTTAGCTTCCCTTAATTTATATATTGAAAACAAATTGCTTAAGGAACTAGAACAAGGGAAGATGGCCTCTAAGTCTTCATTTTCAGACATCCCTCTGGAACCGCATGAAAAACCCAGGAAGCCAAAAGAGTCAATGGTTTCCTTTGTCCAGTTGTAGCTTGGCATCTCTTTCAGGTGATATGGATATTTGGTGAGTCTACAGACTTTTTGACTACTTCACATGGTCACTTTTTTGAAACCGCTCCAGATTCAAACAAGGCACAGTGCTCAGACATAGCTCTTCCAACTGCTCAGATGGTTGGTAATGCTGTGAAGGGGGAACCTTGGCTGATTATTTTTGAGATTCTTGATGGTATCCCACAGATTCACATCCAAGACGAACATATCAGATACCTTTATGGAGGTATGTTAGGAATCTGGTTCTCTGTGCATTATATCTCTGGATACTCTAAAAAAGAGGAAATGGACAACTAAACATTGTTTTCCCTCTTGTCATTCCTTGAGGATATGAAACAGGAGTAGTACAGCTTTTCTCATGAACCTTTTGAAACCTTAATGTCTTTTAAGTCTCTAACAATATGTGAGAAAAGTCTAAAGAAAAGATAATACAAAACCGAAAAAAATGAAAGTTCTTGTTTATGGATATGGATAGTAAGGTACAAGCAGTGAAATGTTTTCAGTCCCTTTAGTTTTATGTAGAGGTCAGGTATATGTTATGAATCAGAGGAAAAGTTGTGGACAAAAATTAATAGAGCTGAAGGAATTTATCTGGGAGGGAAAGATAGAAAACATTAACTGGGATGAGTTGATCCTCCCAATAGAGCAAGGTGGTTTAGGATTATCTGATTTGAAGGGATGTTTTAAAGCTACACATTTAAGGTTCTTATACATTACACAAGCAGAGTGGTGTAATTCAGGGTGTAAAGGGATGATGAAATGGGAGAGTTCAAAATAAGGGGAAAGTGGGATTTTGGATGCAGATCCTTAAGGAGAATAACAACCATAAAGCAGACTATTATATTTATAAGTTGCCAAAAGTATTCTGAGAACTAAGCCAACATGGGAATGGAGAAAGAAGATTTTACTAATAGAAATAACTGCGTGTAGGGGTACAGAAAATAGGCAAAAAGGAGATGGAATTTACTGGAGAAAACTGGCAAAAGGACCAAGATTTGGAAATAACTAGTGAGGGAAAGGTAGTAGAGTTCAATGGGACCAAGAAGAAATTTGAACTGCAGGTTAGAGACTACCTTTGCTGTCAGGGATTGATATTGGAGTGTAGGCAAAGATAAAGGGATGGAAGATTCCTAAGAGAAAGATCTGCTCTGTTAAAGTTTTTAGTCAAATCTAGAACAGAAATGTCTGCTAAAAAGGGGATATTTAATAGCGAATATAAAATACTGAATGATAACTTTAAGAATCAATCAGAGGATGTTAGAAAACATTTGGACAAGCAGTTTACGAGGGAACAATGGGAAGGCATATGTATGTCTCTCAAGTATGTAACAAAGTCCAGAAGGTTTAAGATTTTTGCTTGGAAGTGTCTGTATAGGTATTTTTAATCCCCAAGCAAATTTCAACATTTTTTTTGTCAAGTAGATAGCAAATGAAGATGTGATGGGAAAGAAAAAGGTAACTGGAAACATGATTTTGGAGTATAATGAGTTGGCAGATTTTAAAAATTCCGTAGAGAGTACTGTGTCCGAATTATTGAGGAGCAGATGGTTATAACTAAGGAAATTATTTTGAGCTGGTGCACAGAATCTGAATTGCCAACGCATAGTATGACCATGTTAATTTTAATTCTGTTGACTGAAAATGGGAATCAAAATCTAAACCAACTATAAGTAAAGTATTGGACAGAGTAAAAGAGATAAAAGAACTGGAAAAGGAATATTTAGGAAAGGGAGGAGCAAATTATAGAAATAAATGGAATTTGGAAACAACACATGAATGTTCAGGAGGAGGAGTGAGGTTTAAGGGAAGGTAGGATATAAGTGATTTATGTAATACTGGACTGAAAGACAGTTATTATAAAGAAACAAAACAATGTATAATGTGTGTAGATGGAAAATTGTAATATGGCTTGCTTTCTTTTCTGTTAATGTATATGTGCCTATGTCTTAAGTGCTGATTTAATAAGTGTTTAAAAAATTGGGAATCCTAAAAAAAATCCTCTTAAACCTCCATAGTTTTTTCTTCTTCCATCCCTCGTAAATGGAAGCAAGACACCTGTTCTGAAAAGGTTGATTCTTTAGATACTGTTGGTGATTCTCTGGATTATTCTTCTCAGAGTTAGTCTCCTACTTGATATGATTCAGAAGATTATGACACTCTGTCTCCTGAGTCTCCAGAATTAGAGCCGTCTTTTGCTTACACTGTTCTTAAAATTATGCAGCATTTCATCTGGGGAAGAAAGCAAATTTCAGACATCCAAAAACTATGATTTATTGAGTATGAATGACCCTATGCCATCTGCAGTTTCATCTGTGTTGGATGCCTTCTAGGATACCTTCCTGTCTGCCTCTCTAGCAGCTGAGTCACAGCCTCCTGCACCTAAAAAAAATATAGGTTTTGTATAGCACCAGATTCCCTGGGGTAAATGGCATTGTATGAATGATCCTGGTGATCTCAGTGGAATATGATATAGGCTCCAAAATAATACAGTAAACTAATGCTCTAACAAATGATAGTGGGACTTTGAAAATGCACAGAAGGAAAGTACTCCTCTGTCACTCTTTGTTTCCATGCTGTAAATTACCAAACTCACATGACAAGGTATTTGTTGGCTAATTTTAACACATGGATAAGTTAATTTTTGGCATCTTCGATTCTGACAACAAAAATGCCTTGCAAAATATGCTCAGATCAGCTGCATGGGTAGTAAGACATTCCATCAAATAAGGCTACAGTGCTTCTTTTTTTTTTAAATATTTTTATTCATTTCCAAAAACAAGAAAACATGAATGCAGGTTAATTATGACAATGAAGTATTTACAAATTATTTAAAAAGGTAGGCTAAAACCTCTAAACAGATATCAAACATTAAAACCAAAATAAAGTATGTACAAGGGTGTCTATGGTTGACATATAATTGACTTTCTATACAATTGTTTCCTGATTATAATCTGCTGCAGTCATTATTCTCCAGTATTTCAGTTACTTTTTGCCATGCTACGTATAATGATGTAGTTCTTTCAGTTCTTCCTTTAATAGTGTTCATTTCCAATTGCGATACTGCTGACACCATATTCATGAATTGCTTAAAAGTTGGAGAAGCTTTGGATTTCCAGTTTGATGTGATGTTCTTCCTTGCAATAGCTAGGAGAGTCCATAAGATTACATATTTTGTTCTTGGCACACAGTCGGGTACTGGTGCATTAAACAAAATCATAGATTTGGAAATCTGGAATTTATCATTGAATACCATTTGCAGAAAATAATTTACTTTATCCCAATATGGTTTAATCAAATGGCATTTGTAGAACATATGTTGCCAGTCTGCTTTTATTGATAAATCACATCTCCAGCAGCCAATATTTTTCTTAAACATAAGTTCCATTTTATGAGGGGTTACATAAGATCTGTGTATGAATTGCCATGTAAAAAGTCTCCAATGTAATGAAAGTGATGTCTGCTTTGGAGAGAGAAGAATTAGTTTTTTATCTCTGTCATTTGGCACATGTCCATTAACTGATCTGTAATAATTCCATATTTTGTCATTATTATGCATTTTTATTTTTTTGTTTGTTTTATAAATAGATGATAAGTATCCCTTTCCAGTAATGGGCTGATTCATTAGTAATATTATATGTTCTATAAGGTTAGGAACATTTTGTCTTATTGATGGTTGCATTGTTTCTTGTTTGCTTAATATATACTGTCTTAATTCTTGTACATGTAACCACAAACTATCTTCCATATTTAATTTCTGTTTAATCTGGTCGATTGTCAGAGGTTTTTCAGAGTTTAGCAATTGATGCCAATATATTAATCCCTTTTCTTTAAGCATGTTGACTACTTCCATATTAAATGTTATTATATTACCTTGTGTGTACGCTACTGGATATAAAAGAAATGACTATGCTTTAATATCAGGATTGCTATTAATAAGATTTTGGAAAATTTTTAATGTATAAGTAATGTATTTGGAACTTATATTTTTATTCTTATGTATCATCATATATATTCCTTCATCAGCCATAGAAAATTGTTTGGTATGAAATCTGTATACTTATTTGCTACTACAAATCCTGATTTTAACCAGATTCTCTCATGAACTAGCTTCCATTTTGATGTATATTTTGTATTTAGCCATAATGATATTGTTTTAATAATGGATGAATGCAAATATATTTCTATGTCTGGTAAACCTATGCCACCTATATCCCAATCATCTAGATGATACTTCATAGCTATCCTTGTTTTTTTTGGATACCATAGGAATCTTACCATTAAATCATTTAATTGTTTTAGGTGCAATTTAGCTGGTGGCAAAGAACAAGCTTGTATGACATAAAGAATTTTTAGAAATATGATCATTTTAATTATATAAAGCCTTTCTTCCATTGAAAAGAAGAATTTATTCCATCTTTGTATTAGATTTTTAATATTATTTAAGGTCTCTTTATAATTTGTTTCAGTTGTAGTATCTAGGGTGTTAGTTATTATAATTCCCAAGTATTTAATTATATTATTGGTAGAGATATATTTATGGTATTTTTTATTTAGATCTTTTTATTAGTATTTATAAGCAATACATTTGTTTTGTTCTCATTAAATTTAAGACTTGAAAAGTTTTGAAAGTTTTGAATTGAGTCCCATAATGCTTTTAAACTGCTATTATTATTTTTTAAGGTAATTAAAATATCATCAGCAAAAAGTTGAATTTTAAGCTCTAGGCTGTTGTCTAGTTGTATTCCTTCAATATTTTTATCCATACATATATTATTTGCTAAGGGTTCAATGACTAGCACAAACAATAACGGAGAAAGAGGGCAGCCTTGTTTTGTGCCCTTAGTTATTTTAATAGATTTAGACAGACAAGATCCCAGCTTTATATAAGCCAATGATTTTTCGTATAATGATTTTATTAACAATGTAAAGTTGTTTGAGAAGCCATATTCTTCTAAAACTAACCACAGATAATCCCAGTTCACTGAATCAAATGCGCTATTTATGTCTAAGCTAATAACATTCATTTTGTTTTTTGTGACATTTATATAATCATTTAAGGAAATATTTTTTTTTAATGTTGTCATAAGTGTTCCTATCTTTTATAAAACCTGTTTGATCCTCCTCTATCAAAAGTGGTAGTAATTGTTTTATTCGAGCAGCATGTATTGCCATAAAAATTTTATAATCTATATTAAGAAGTGAAATGGGTCTGTATGATGAACATTCACTGGGATCTTTATTTTGTTTCAGAATTGGTGATATTAATGTGTACTTCCAAGAAGGAGGAATGTCTTTACCATTTTTAACTGATGTAAAGACATTCAATAACAACAGCAAAGCCTCATTTGATAGTAATTTAAACATTTCTGGGGTGATATTATCTATACCTGGAGCTTTGTTTAATTTTAGCTTATTTACTTAGCTTTAAGTTCTGTCATTGCTATTTGTTTATCTATTAGTTGTACCTGCTCCTCTAATAACCTAACTTTAACATTGTTTTTGAGAAAAGCTTTCAATACTGAATGTGTTTCTGTTTTCTCATTTTTATTATTAAGTTTATGAAAAATAGCCTAAAAGCTTCTAATATTCTTTCTAAATCAGGTACTTTCTTTTTGGTTTCTATATTATGTATTTCCTTGATTTGATTTGTTTTAATAATCTTTTTAGTCCTATTTGCTATTCTTCGTTGGTTTGTAGGGTTCATTGAATAGTAACATAGTTTAATTTTTTCTAAGTTGATCATTGTTTTGTGGTGTAGCGTCTCTGAGTATTTTTTATTAGTATCTTCTAGTTCTTTTATTAAGTTGGTGTTTCCATTTTGAATATCAAGCTTTAAATTATCTACTTTTGACTGTAATTCCATTAATTCCTTATTCCACTGTTTTGTTTATTTTTATACCATCCCACCGCTCTTCCATATAGGTATGCTTTCAATGCATCCCATATATATATTTCAGATACATCTTTTGTAAGATTGATATCTAGGAATGTTTGTGTCTCTTTAATATAAAATTCCTTAAAATCTTTGAGATTTGTTATGTAAGATGGTATTCTTGTTACTGATATCCTTCTCTTGAAACATAAGTCTATCTCAAACGTTATGGTGTTATGGTCCGAAAATGGACAAGAAATTGTCTTGACTTTATTTAATTTAGAGGTTAAATCCTTTGTTATGTACACTCTATCTATTCTAGAGTATGCATTATGTCTATGGGAAAAATGTGTAAAGAATAGTGAATCTGGGATAGCATACTCATTTATGTCAGCTATATTAAAAGTTTCAACAAACTCAGATAACAACTTTGTTAAAGGTGATCTCTTACGTGTAGTTTTAGTATTTGTGTCAGTTTCTTTTATAATGCAATTGAAATCTCCAGCTATGATTAAATTGCCTTTGGTATATTGTACAAAGTCTTCTAAGTGTTGTTTGGCCACTCTAACACCTAGTCCTGGTATCCAATAAATATTCATTTCATTGATAGATATTGTCACTAGACAAAACATTCCTGAGTTGTCATGGAACGTGTTTATGATTTTAGGCATTAAAGTAGTGTTTTTCCACAAAATTGCTACTCCCCTTCACTTCTGATTATAGGTGGAACTTACTAGTATTGTATAATTTTTATTGTTTATTTTATTTATGTCTTTCTGTGTAAGGTGTGTTTCCTGTAAAAATACTAGTTGCGCTTCACATAGCTTTAAATATCTATAAAGACTTCCCCTTTTGCAGCTATTATTTAAACCATTTACATTAAGAGATATACATTTTGCAATTGGATTTATATTAGCTTTGCTTTTATCCATATTCATATACTCGTAACAATGTGTAGATGTGTGTACATGAAGAGAATGACTTGTTCTTTCTTCTTCCAACAGTATTACAATAGATTATAGACACCCAATAAAAGTAAATTACAAGATCATAACTGAGAACAATATAAGATAAACAACCACCAAACCCCTCCATGAGAAAAAACATCTCATCCTTGAATGATCTAATCATTCAAGCGATCTCTCTAAGTCTGCATTTCAGCATCCTCCGCCGACCCCGCCATATGGTAGTTTTATAATGAATATTATCTTATATATCTTTTAAGTATACATGTATCTGTCTTTACAGATTACTTAAATATAGTCTTTATCTATTTTTAATATTTTATAAAACACTAAGGCAACGCAACTATACATAGATTTAATACTTAACTATTTGGTTTTGTTTAAATTGTAAAGGAAAATCTTTTATTTTAATATATCTTTTGTGTAGCAATAACAGTTATGCATCTTAAAATTAATATGCTTGCTGTCTATCTCCCTTATAGTGTGAGTGGCATTCATAGGTATCAAATTTATTGTAATGGTCTACCTATATATATATATATATATATATATATATGTGTATATATATATATATATATATATATATATATATATATATATATATATACACACATACATACACATACACACACATACATACATACACACATATATGCAGCATACATACATAAAAAAAAATGTTAAGCATTATATGCATCAGTTAACCATGCCACAAGTTGATTAAATCAGAAAGTATCTGTAACAATGAATATAACATTTCATTTGTATTATCATTTATCAGTAATCTTATAGTTTTCTTTTAATTCAAAAAGTCATATTTTAGTGGTATGAATGCTACTAATTTGTTTTTGGCATTGGTATTATATAGTTTAAGACTATATTTCTTAGCAATTCCTATATATTTATTAGTGCCACTGGCATATTTCATCGCTAGTGTACCACATATGTCATATGTCAAATAGCAACTCATACTCCCTATGATATTACAGGATTTATCTGCAGTGTTATAACTGTAAGGTTGGAAAATATGAGAAGCAAAGTAGGCTTTCAATATGCTATAACACAATTGTTTGGTACTTATTACTGTCAACTCTTCTACATACACAGGAAAAGATAACCTTATATGACCATCAACCATTTTCCTTCATTTTTCTTTTCATCCTTCTATTCTCCATTTTTAATAAATATTTGTTTCTGTTGTGGCTTCTTTGAATTTAGTGAGGGTACTCCATATCATATTATAGATAATATACAATGTTCAAACAGAGAACATGCCCAATATAGAGACATATTCTCAACTCATGTGGTCCACACCATATATTTATAACACTGCAGTCAGAAATATACTAATGAATATGCAATAACTAGCAGCTTTGCAGCATGTGTGTGTCTCTAACAAGTCCATACCTATAGGATATTAAAAATAATAGATAGCACGCTCTTGTTTCATAATTAACAAATGCACACAGCCTGGTATTTACTTTTATAGACAGAAATTAGACCTGTTACTTATATGCATATCAGGTACCAACAGCAATATGTTAGTAAATGCTTATGCTATTCAAATCATATTTTAATGCTGATTGATATGAGATGTAGCTGACAATGGCTTTAGCGTTTGTGATGTTATATAATATATATTCAGTATTATAAGTAAAAGTATGTTGCATGTCTATTTGCAATCTAAGGTTCAAGGCTGATCAATTTAGACATACAAGACAATCTCTTTAGCCTTGGTTATATAATGGGAGTTACTGTGTCTCTACACAACCATTCATTTTCAGTGAGGATGTTCAATATTAATATAACTTGTCTTTAATAAAAACATACTTATAATTCAGCAGTTCTTTCCTATATATATATATATATATATATATATATATATATATATATAAACAATATCATAAGCAAGTCTGATATTTTTTCTTGCTCATTACTGCTTAATGATTGTGCTACTTGAACAATTTAATATTTACAGAGTATCTTGATAATTAAACAGCAACTCCTTTTTCCCTTAAAATGCCTAATAACACATAGCTACATTCGTGAACCTTAATTGACTTACTATCTTTAAGGTTGAGTACACTAGCTGCAGTGTGTTTACAAATATGCTATATAGTTCCAGTCAAGGACTTAAATATATTAAATTTTTATAAAATTAAGTTAAATTATAGTAATTTACGTGGGTGATCTTATCAGAAAAGATTATAGTAAAGTCTGTATGTGTTAACTATTCATATAGTTTCTTCCAAGTGATATACTTCTTTTTAAGCTTTGTGTGCTGTTTATGTGTACAATTCAAAATGAATAACAAATATTACAATATAATAAAACGTCATGTATGTGTTGATACCTTCTAAATTCATTAGGTACTTCAGTGTACTTTTAATATTTGTTAAAACTATAAAAGCACTTTGCCATCTCATAAATAGTGTGCTGGTTACTTTAAGTAGCTTAGGAGCTGACACCACACCCATACTGTCTTGTTTTAGTACTGACATCACTCATGACTGTTTACTTTCATTTTTTGCTGTTAGAAGGTTTAACACACTGTAATGGATTCTAACTGAAGAACCTTCATTCAGGGGTGGTAAAATAAGAGTTCCCAGCTCGTGACCATGGCGGGAAGACAAAAACAAAGTAAGTGAAGTTTTTAGGGCTTTTTTTAAACTGAACACCAGGTCATTAAACTTCTATTAGTTTTCTTAACATTACGGGCAGATATACAAGCCAAACAGTTGTTTGTTAGTCAAAAAGGCACTTTTAGCATCAAAGAATAGATAATTACTTTTCAAGGCACTTTTTGACAGTTACTACTATCAGTTTTTATATCTTATTATGTGTATTAAATACATCAGTTTAGATATTTCATGCAGCTTAGTGTAAATAATATAAAAAGGAATCATGCTCATTTAAACACACCACATTAATATGTCAGTGTAAATACATCATATTCTATACTAGCAGTAAAAGGCAGGTAATTTATAAATGAACTATCTAAACATCATTTAGAGTTAGAAAAATCATGACTGTAAGTATTTACACTGTAATAGAGAAAGATATGTTACCTTGCTTTCTTTAGGGTTGTTTCCTTTAGTTATAAAATGTCCTGCTTATCTTGTATTTATATTGTTTCAAAGACTGACACGTGTAAAGCATGAATGCTTTCAAAGAACTTTTTTGCCTTACAGAGCAAATAGAAGACAATAATGTTTGTGTTTTTCATATATCTTTTATCGTTTCTTCTTCTTGTCAGCAGTGCTCCATTCATTTTTTTCTAAGTGACGCTTAACCCCAAATTGGGAGAAATCCATTTCTTCCACATTATCCAAGGTTTTATTAGCTGAAAGATAAGAAACTGTTGCTTGCAGAGTGTCAAAAGTTTTAGGACCTTCAGTAAAAATATTTTTATTCTTGCAGGGAACAGCAAGTGGACTTTAAGTTGTCTTTTTTTCAATTCCTTTATCAGAGGGAGACATTCTTTTCTTGCAGTTATAACTCCAGCAGAATAATCATTATCAAATCTGATTATGTTGTTTTTGTATTTAACTGGAGAGGTTGACCATGCTGTTTTTTAAAATAAGTTCCTTGTCCTGTGATGAAAAAAACGTTACTATTATTATTGATCTCGGGTGATTTTTTGATTTGATGGTTGATGAAGCAGCTCTTAAGGATCTGTGGGCTCTTTCAATTCCATAAGAAAGAGCTTCAGGCAATTTTAAAACTTCTGGTAACCAGGTAGTAAGGAAAGTCACCATGTTATCTCCCTCTGTTTTCTCTGGTAGCCCATAGATGCGAAGGTTATTTCGTCTGGACCTGTTCTCTAGATCCTCTATTTTATTTTGTAATGAAGCATTTTGTTGTGATAAAAAATGTAGCTGAAGATCTTGTTCTGAGAGTCTGTCCTCAGTATCATTTAAGGATCTCTCTATGTCAGCTATTTGAGACTTCTGTTGCATCATTATTTCTTGTAGTTGCTGTATTTGTTTTGTAGATCTCTCCTCCAAAGTGTCCAGTTTGGTATTCATTTTGTCAAATTTCACTGACAAGTCTTGTATAGCATTTAATAAAGACTGTATCTCCTTTTTCATCGTCTGGTCCTGTGTGGTATGCTTAGAAAAGCTCATTTTCAGTAGATTCAGATACCTTCCTTCTTGTTTTTAACAGGAAAAATAATGTTTAAAGCCAAATTTTTTGCACTGTATACTTCTAGTGATATTAGTAGAAGTAATTCAACAAAACAGGTTTGTCTACAATATCTAGTTTTTAAAAATTCCTGTCAGAAATATCTTTTGAGTGCAGAGCTGAGAAAAGATGCTGCCAACCAGTCTACATCCTAGCCACGCCCCCGGCTACAGTGCTTCTGATGCTACTTCCAGAACAGAAGCTACTGGTTCTGTCCTTAACAGGTATTCCTGGCTTTTTCTTCAATCCTTGCCTGATGACTGATGTTAATGCAAAATTTTTGGATGCCACTCTAGACAAGGATAATCTGTCAGGAGCAGCCTCTTCTGAAATTTTCCAAAAACTGCAAGAAAAGGGGAAGATAATATAAGATTTCAAACTGTTTTTTTCCCCATCATTCCCAAATTCCAGATGAACTATCCTAACCAATGTGGCCCTTTTTTCTATGAAGGTAAAAAATATCTTACAGAAATGAAATAAATTATCTAAGAAAAAGTGGTAGGAGAAACCCAAATCAGTCCTGAAAGGATCCAAATGATCCTTTGCCAATTAAAAAAAAAAAAAAAAAAAAAAAAAAACTCCAGCTTTCTAGTCTGAACTCTTTCTACCTCGAGCAACCCTGTAACGTCCTTTCAGGAAGACTTTCACTGTTCCTTCTTCTTTGGAGAATGATAGCAGCAGACACTTGGGTATTGAACATAATTCAAGATGGGTACAAATATATGTGGAATTCCTCTCCAACTCTAATAGGTATCGCTTAGGTGCCCTCAAGCCAGCAATTGCTTTTTTCTGATCATAGAAGAGTTATTCCATCTGGGAATCATAGAACTGGTTAGAGTTCATTAAGAAGGAAAAGGGTGTAATTAAAATTTTTTCCTCTCGAAAGAAAATAAAATAAAAGTTATGGATGCCCATTTTGGATGTATCCACCATAAACACATTTCTGAAAATACCACCATTTAAGATGTTATCCTGCAAAAGCTTCCTTTTTTTGATTTTTCCCCAGGTTTAACTGGTTACCTTGGATTTGAGGATAACTACCATCACATTCCAATCCTTCTAAACCACAGAAAATGTTTAACGTTTTTCTTTGTGATATAATTTTCCATTTTCTGGTTTGTCCTCTGTTTTTCTACAGTACCAAAAGTTTTTACAAAATTCCTAGCACTGTGGTAGTCTTCTGTATCTACCCATACTTAACTTACTTTTTGACACAGGTTACTTCATTTCAAAAACATTACAGGACTTGCAATTTGCAAGCAATCTTCTGCATGTAGCCTTCAATCTGAACTTGAAGAAATCCACCCTTCAAACTTCTCAAAGCCTAGGTTTCTGGGATGTCTGCCACATACTTCCTGCATGATGACCCTTCCCCCTCAGAAAAAAAAATCTTCTGATGACTTAGTTTTTAACCCTCTCAAATCTGGAAATGACCTCTGCAAGATCGAGAGATTCTGGGAGCCCTTGGGTGAATGAAATCAACAATGCAAGTAATTCCCTTTGCTAGATTGTGTATGTGGAAAATCCAGTGGTATCACAAATTGATTTGGCTTAACATTGCCACCTCTAACCTTCCCAATTCCTCTCTTGACTTTTGTAATGAAAGAAATCCAGTAGCTGATAAACCAGAAAGCACTCAGTCCAGGTCTATAGTTTCTTATTCATTGTCACCCTATGAATGTCTCAACATATTGCATTGTACCTGGCCTGAGGAGCTGTTTCAGTGAGAAATGAAGTCCAAGGGGTCTGATCAAAGCAAGATGGGCACAAATATGTAAATATAAATCAGATGAAAGTCCTGATCTTTGCATACAGAAACTCTTTATCACCCTGATCTCAGTGGACTCTGCCAGTTTTAATGATCAATGCCACAGTCATGTGATATATCAACAAACAAGGGGGGGCAAAGCTTACCATCTCGATAGGCTAGCTATGATTGCTTAGGATGTTGCCATTTATCACAGTCTAGTTTTCCAAGCACCTTACATTCTATCAGAGATGAATTCATTGGCAGATTATCTGAGCAGATCCAAAGCACAGCCTCGTGAATGGATGCTGAACTGAGAAGCCTTCCTTCAAACTGTCTGTTAATGGGGAACTCCCCAGATAGATCGCTTTTTTTCCTACTCTGCTCAGATGGCTCAGGCTGTTCTACTCCAGAGTTCCATTCAGCGAAGCATTGAAAATGGATGCCTTAGCAGTCTTTGGGAAAGGGAAATTCCTATATCTCTTTCTTCCCATTTCACTCATTCCATATGTCCTTCTGAAGATACAGAAAGATTATCCAATATGTTGCTAGTGACTACCTTCTGGCCCAGACAACATTGGTTTGCATATATTTTTACATTTACCCAAGGGCTGTCACCACTGATAACATTGTATGATGGACTTGCTGACACAACAGAAGGGCTGTCTCATTTTGGTGCCTGTACTCTGAGGACATGCTGCAGGTAATTAAGGAGGCAAGAAAATCTACTACAAGAAAATCTTACATTTCCAAACTGAAAAGATTTTCTATACCGTAACAGGTACAACCATGCAAAATCTGAAGGTAATGCTACTCAATGCTAGAAGTCTAAACCTCAAAATGCACTCTCTCGAGGCACTCCTAAAAATGGAGAACATCGATATCTGTGCAGTAACTGAGACCTGGTTCAAGGCTCCAGAGAGCACCCGTGCAATACCAGGCTACAACTCTTACCACACTTTTCGGCCACTAAACCAGGACCGAAACACTAAAGGTGGAGGAGTGTCAATATTCACCAAGGATATTCACACCACCAGGCTAGTTGGCCAACACAATGTGTCTGAAATTCTCCAAGTGCAACTAACACTAGGTAAGACTGCAATCCAAATTGTAGCTTGCTACAGATGCCCCACCATACCCCAAGATTCTCACTACACCTTTTAAACATACTGGAAAATATTAAGATAGAACCAAACACCCTAATACTGGGTGATTTTAACTACCCTGCCATTAACTGGGAAAACTACTCATGTCCCAACACCTTTGCGCAGCGGTTCTTGGAATTCATAAATTCCAACGCCCTGGATCAACTAATCCATAGTCCCACCAGGGGCTCCA
This sequence comes from Protopterus annectens, assembly GCF_019279795.1. Taxonomy (NCBI): domain Eukaryota; kingdom Metazoa; phylum Chordata; order Ceratodontiformes; family Protopteridae; genus Protopterus; species Protopterus annectens. The sequence goes on from NC_056738.1 coordinate 37,367,588, forward strand.
ATATCCTAGACCTGGTCATTACCAACATGGCAAATCAATGCTCCATACCTATGGTCACCCACTCGTTAGTCAGGTCTGACCATAAGCTAATCACCCTTAACATCCACATCCCACCCCCCAGTAAAGAAACCACCATAAAAACTTCTCCAAAGCCAACTTCATGCTACTCAAGTCACAAGTGGCAAACTTCATGACACCCATGCAGACGGGAACTGAAAGTTCAACTGCTGAATCCTACACTAAGGCACTATACGAGCACATCCACTCATGCATGAATCGTGCCATCCCAAATAGAACCAAAATGCTCTCATCCAAAAAAAGGAAGCCAATCTGGTGGTCCCCTGCCATAAACAAACTTTACAACAAAAGGAAGAAACTTTTGCAGAAAAGAGGAAAATCCCAGGATGCAAAAAACTCCCTTACTAGCCTCAGTAAGTAACTGAGATGCCTCATAAAATCCTCCAAAGCTAGTTATGAAAATAAAATTGCCAAAGATTCCAAAGGCAACCACAAAGCATTCTATAACTATGTCAAGAATGTAAATGGCAATGCTCAGATCTGCTCTGAGCTAAAACAGAATGGCAATAAATATACTGATCCAAAGGATATTGCCAATATCCTGGCAGATCGATTCAGTGCCAACTTCACCCCCCCCCTCACCCCCTAAATGGCCCATCTCAATACCGGAAGATTGCCAAATTCCAGTAATAACGGCCACACAGGTACAAAACGCACTCTCTAAAGCCAAGAATACAGCATCCATGGGACCAGATGACATCCCGGACTGTGTACTACAAAAAAACGAAATGAATGGCAAGACACTGCTATGGAAAAATCTTCTTCTTTAATAAAACGATAAAATCCAAGTGGTGAGCGCTTTCGGGTACAACAACCCTTCATCAGACAATTAAAACAAAAGAAACTCCACAATTTAAATCTTTAAGCAACCAATCAACATTCAATACATTACCCGCCTTTTTTGTAGGGCAGGTTTTAAAGGCACAACATCATTTAAACCTGGATGTCTATGTGATGACAATGTAATGATCCACTTTGTCTCCAGTGTTTCTGTAAGTAGTTTGATATCTCCCCCTCTAATACCTAATTTCACATTTACAATAGCCTTAAACAAGAATGTATGTGTTGGATTCTCCTCTAAGTGTCTGTATAGGGCATTATGCTGGTCCTTGTTCCTAATGGAACTTAGATGTTGTAGTATTCTAACCTTCAGCATATTATTTGTCATCCCTACATAAAATACAGAACATTGTGAACACTCAGCTAGGTATACCACATTAGCTGTTCTACATGTGGCTCTAGCTTTAAACTGAAAATGTTGTCCATTCAGTGGGTGTACAAAAGTGGAAGTCTTATTGATGCTGTTACAAGCCTTACAAAAACCACATGGTACTGTTCCTGGTCTATCCATAAAAGGTCTCTGTGTGGACACAGATTTTTCTCTACAAAGCAAATCCTTCAGATTTGTGTTATGCCTATAACCAAAATTCGGTCTGGGGCCCAACAAATCATGTAACCTGGCATCACTCCTCAATATATTCCAGTTTTTACCTACTATATTCTTTATATCGTTAATATTGCTACTATATGTAAAGTATAACCTATTATCATTGGATCTCCTATATTGCTGTATGGCATCCTCGTTGGTTCTACTTTGTCTCAGCCAGGGCTTATAACTACTTATTCTTTTCTTTGAGCTGGAATCCACTACCCTATTAACCATTTTCTCATCATAGCCTCTCTGATTAAAGCATGTTTTCAACCCCTCTATCTCTCTCTTATATTGTTCATCTTCCAGGCATAACCTAGATGTTCTACATACCTGGCCCTGTACAATATTGGGAAACATGAACCTGGGGTGCATGCTATCAAAACACAATAGATGATTCCTCCAGCAATCTTTTCTGAATAAACTAGAAGAAAATCCTAGCTGAGTACGTTCTATCCTTACATCTAGAAAATCTATCTTTACTTTAGAATGTGTTAAACTAAATCTAAAGAATGTAGTCGTGGAGTGAAGATACTCTATAAAACTATAAAGCATATCTTCAGTTCCCTGCCAAAATATAAAAACATCGTCCACAAAGCGCGTGTAGGCTCCAATATACTGCATCCAATCTTTATTATTAAATATAACCTCTCTCTCCCAAAAGTAGCAATATTAACGATATAAAGAATATAGTAGGTAAAAACTGGAATATATTGAGGAGTGATGCCAGGTTACATGATTTGTTGGGCCCTAGACCGAATTTTGGTTATAGACGCAACACAAATCTGAAGGATTTGCTTTGTAGAGAAAAATCTGTGTCCACACAGAGACCTTTTATGGATAGACCAGGAACAGTACCATGTGGTTTTTGTAAGGCTTGTAACAGCATCAATAAGACTTCCACTTTTGTACACCCACTGAATGGACAACATTTTCAGTTTAAAGCTAGAGCCACATGTAGAACAGCTAATGTGGTATACCTAGCTGAGTGTTCACAATGTTCTGTATTTTATGTAGGGATGACAAATAATATGCTGAAGGTTAGAATACTACAACATCTAAGTTCCATTAGGAACAAGGACCAGCATAATGCCCTATACAGACACTTAGAGGAGAATCCAACACATACATTCTTGTTTAAGGCTATTGTAAATGTGAAATTAGGTATTAGAGGGGGAGATATCAAACTACTTACAGAAACACTGGAGACAAAGTGGATCATTACATTGTCATCACATAGACATCCAGGTTTAAATGATGTTGTGCCTTTAAAACCTGCCCTACAAAAAAGGCGGGTAATGTATTGAATGTTGATTGGTTGCTTAAAGATTTAAATTGTGGAGTTTCTTTTGTTTTAATTGTCTGATGAAGGGTTGTTGTACCCGAAAGCGCTCACCACTTGGATTTTATCGTTTTATTAAAGAAGAAGATTTTTCCATAGCAGTGTCTTGCCATTCATTTCGTTTTTTTGCTGCTATTTTGTTTTTGCTTGGTAAGACTTTGGCTGGAGCACTGAACTTTCTTTTTTATGGACTGTGTACTACATGAACTACAATATGAGCTGGCACCTCACCTAAGTGTCATGTTTAATCATAGCCTCACCTCAGGTTTTGTGCCCACTGAGTGGCGCAGAGCTACAGTTATCCCAATCCACAAGGGGGGATCCACCTTGGATCCCGGAAACTACCGTCCCATCAGTCTGACAAGCCTTATCTGCAAGGCCATGGAGCGTATTATCATGGAACTTATAAACAAAGACATTGGCAACCTTCAAACACTGGACCCCACCCAGTTTGGGTTTGTGAAGGGCCGATCTTGTCTCCTGAACCTGATTGACTTCTTTGAATCAGTCTCCAGAGCCATGGACAAGGGTAAGGTGGTCCACACAGCCTATCTAGACTTTGCCAAGGCCTTTGACACCATTCCCCACTCTGGAATCATAGATAAACTTACTAAGTTGGGTATTAATCCCTATGTCACCCAATGGGTTGCTAAATGGCTTACTGATAGAACCCACACTGTAAAAGTAGCCGACTCCAAATCCAGCTCCAGACAAGTGACAAGTGGAGTACCTCAGGGTTCAGTCCTGGGGCCGCTCTTGTTTGGCATCTACTTCTCTGAAGTACAGGTCAACACTAAGGGACTCTGGCTAACAAAGTTTGCAGATGACTGATTATAAATAATGGAAAGAAATGGACTTGTAATGATTTTAATATATTTAATTATTCCAATACTACACTCACAAGGGCCCATTTTGACCTTTTTTCAAAAGGTTTTGGTTTTATACCACAAAGAAGGACAAATATGTTTAAGCTTTTGGTTGATATGAAATTATTTATCCGAAAGAAAAATTTGGAATTATTCTTTAAGGACAAGGGTAATATGGAAACAGGGGATGTACTTAGACGTAAGAGTACTTTTAACCCCCCACTACATCCTCAGTTAAAAAATTTTGAGTTGAATATTGAACAAGAATTAAGAAAATCCTTGAATAAACATTATGTTTGTCCTAATCTTACACAAGGTGAAGAAGAAATTCTTCGGAATTTAGGGAAAGACAAGTATATTAGAGTTATGAAACCTGACAAAGGTGGGGGTGTTGTTTTCATGGACCGTATTGTATATGATGGGAAGATGTCAAGCATTCTCAACGACACAGACAAATATAGTAGGACTTCTTTAAATGAAATACATATAGCGTACCATAGAATAAGAAGCGTACTACAAGATTTACTACTAGAAGGATCTGTTGATTTAAAAACTTTTAATTTTTTGAATGTCCCTAAACCAAAAATACCTTCAATTTTTGGGATTCCGAAAGTACATAAGGACATTAATGACCCACCATTAAGAGTTGTGGTTTCTTCAGAAGGTTCCATAACGGCACCCCTAGCAAAGTATATTGATGTCAAAATTAAACAGCTGGTCAATGACAATCAAAATATTTTAAAAGATTCATGGGATTTTCTAAGAAAAATTAAGAATTCCCTACACAAAGAAACTTCTGGGTTTGGTACTCTTGATGTGATTGATTTATTCACAAGTATCCCCCATGAAGTGGGATTAATGTGGTTTGAGGAAATGTTGATACCTTTCAAGAATATTTCTCAAAATGATTTTAGAACTATTTTAGTCCTTATGGAAGTGGTTCTGAAAAATAATTTTTTGTTTTTTGAAGGTGAATACTACAGGCAAATCAGGGGAGTGGCCATGGGAGCTCATTGTGCACCCACTTATGCAAACATTATAATGGCATATTGGGAGAATAATTACATTCTAATCCCGCGGTTTAAAGATATGTGGACCCTGTACTGTAGATTTTTGGACGATTTGTGTTTTTTTTGGAAAGGTACTAAGGAGGACTTTGATTCTTTTGTAGAATACGTCAATGGGACAACTAATTTTCTAAAATTTACAAGGAACTTTGATACACGGCAAGTTGTTTATTTGGATGTTAATATTATTAAAGCCGATGAGAAGTTTGTTTCTAAGGTACATAGAAAAGAGACGTTTTCAAATACATACCTGCACTTTTCTAGTTCTCACCCTTTTCATCAGAAAAAGAGTGTTTTGAAAGGGCAATTAGTAAGAATTTGCAGGATGACTTCTGATGATGTGATGTTCACTACAGAATGTGACATTTTAAGAAGTATGTTCATAAAAAGAGGTTACCCAAGGGAATTGTTTGATACTATATTGAATGATGTACTTGATGGGAGAAAAACTAGATTTGAACCTATTTTGGGTAAAGACGAAACATTAGTGTCATCGGATAGGTTCCGGGAAAAAGGCTATGTATCTGGCCTAATTACCACCTATGATGGTCAATCGAATATAGTAAAGAAAACCTTTGAAAAGGAGTGGAAAAACTTTGCCAAAGTATCAGAACTTAGTCATATTTTTGAAAATGAGATAAAATTTATTTATAGGAAGGGCAATAATATTAAAGGTATTATTGAGAGTGGTGCTAGTGGATTGACCAACAAAAGTAAGAAAAAATCGGGGGTCTTCAAATGTGGTGCCTGCAGGTATTGTGCACATTTAAAAATTGGAAATAGCTGTTTCTTAGAAGCCAGGAAGAAAACACTCACATTAAATGCCTTTGTAAATTGCAACACAAAAGGGATTGTTTATGTTGCTTTATGCAAAAAGTGTGAGGCATTTTATGTTGGAAAAAGTGAAAGGATGATAAAACAAAGGATTTATGAACATTTATATGATATTAGAACATCTTGTACCAACAATTCTCTCTATAAACATACATTAGTTTGTAAAGAATCAAGTTTTGAGTTTTTTGTAGTGGAGGTTGTGCCTATTGACCCTAGAGGGGGCATGTGGGAAACACTATTAGAATACAGAAAATTGTATTGGCAAATAACTTTGGAATCAAATAAACATCCGGGCATCAATGACATGGTGTCTCTGGCCCCAGTATTAAAACTTAGAGCAGCTAAATTATAACATAGTATAATATTTGTCAAAATCTTATATGTATGCAATGATGTTAGCGCAATACCATTTTGTAACAGTAGAGTGTAGTATTGTTTTACAACATATTTTAAATATTTTATATGGATTTTAGGTATTTTATTTATTTATTAATATTTATTAAAGTATTGTATTATATATATATATTTCTTTCACTAGGACATGATATGTATCATTATTACTTTGAATAACCTGTTTTGCACTTTTTTATGTGGTTTAATACTGGATAGGATTAATTAATTCAGCTTGATGATTGGTAGATTTGAAACATTAATTGTATTTAAATAATAGACTCATGGGTAAATGTGTGTTTTATGCATTGTCTGATGAAGGAGTGACGAAACGTTTGAAGTGTGTTACACTGCGTATTGGATTGCTGTTGCTTTTGGAGTTTTTGTATTAGCCCAATAAACAGTTTGTATCTTCGTTGTTGATCTGGTGCTTTGTTCCGGTTTATTAGTTCTGCCAGCACCTTCCTTTGAACTTGGAACTTATAAACAAAGACATTGGCAACCTTCAAACACTGGACCCCACCCAGTTTGGGTTTGTGAAGGGCCGATCTTGTCTCCTGAACCTGATTGACTTCTTTGAATCAGTCTCCAGAGCCATGGACAAGGGTAAGGTGGTCCACACAGCCTATCTAGACTTTGCCAAGGCCTTTGACACCATCCCCCACTCTGGAATCATAGATAAACTTACTAAGTTGGGTATTAATCCCTATGTCACCCAATGGGTTGCTAAATGGCTTACTGATAGAACCCACACTGTAAAAGTAGCCGACTCCAAATCCAGCTCCAGACAAGTGACAAGTGGAGTACCTCAGGGTTCAGTCCTGGGGCCGCTCTTGTTTGGCATCTACTTCTCTGAAGTACAGGTCAACACTAAGGGACTCTGGCTAACAAAGTTTGCAGATGACTGCAAACTGGGAGCCATTATTGAATCCCAAATGATGTGGATACTCTACAAAAGGGCCTTACAGAAACAGATGCTTGGTGCCAGAGCCATGGGCTCAAGCTCAATGCCAAGAAATGTATTGTTATCCCTTTGGGAAAAACATGTATCCATGAATTACCATATAGGTGGCAGTACACTAAACACAGAAAGTGTGATAAGAGACCTAGGGACACAGGTGGACAGTGGTCTCACCTTCGATAACCACATCGCCACAATAGTCAGGAAATCCTTCTATGTGGCACACCTCATCACGAAGGGCTTTTCATCCAGAAAAAGGAGGTCATTGTCCCACTGTACTCATCCCTCATTAGACCCATTATAGAATACAACCCATTTGGTATGTACCTCTCAAGACATCTGCAACAACTGGAAAGGCCTCAGAAATACCTCACTAAAAGAATCACAGGCCTAAAGCAGATGCCCTACGCTGACCGCATTAAAAAACTCCAGCTATACTCTGTCGCATATCGTCTACTCAGAGGCGATCTCTGCTTAACATACAAGGCCATGTCAAACCCAGAGCTGTTGGACATGCTACACTTAAAGAAATCCCAATCCCTCAGAGCTACACGCTCCAGGGATCTAAACCTTGTCATCGCAATAAACAAAACATGCTGGAGGGATAGGTTCCTGACCCAGAGACTCCCCAGACTCTGGGATAGATTGCCAATACATGTCAAGCAGAGTGCCTCTTTGGACCTCTTCAAGAGGAACCTTGACGTTTGGATGGGAGAAAGGAAATTCACCCCAGAGATCACGTCAGTCGCCCTGCTAGACAGGGGTCCAGGAAAGTAAATAATGTGGGAAGAAATAGCCAGGGAATTGTTATGGCTAGGCTTGTATAGGCCCTAGGGCTGATAGCCTAGTACCAACCTATGAACCTATGAATCTGATGCCATAAGAGAGAACAGGACCCTTATCAGCAGAATATACCTGTAATCCTTGGACTATTTGTGTGAGCTCCTCAAATCACAGCTGGCATATACCTCTGTCCAGGGACATCTGCAAGACATTCAGTCTGCTTACTTATGGCCCCCCTCTTTCTTCACATTATGAGGTCATTCAATTCCTGAAAGATATCCTTCATATCAGGCCCCCAAGAAAACACATTCCTCCTTCTTGGGACCTAAACATTGATATTGATAAAATAACCCCTCATCCTTTTAAACCAGCTTCTTCTGCATCTTTAAAGTTTTGTACATGGAAGCCAGAAGTGTTAGTGGCATTAACATGTGCAAAAATGTTTTCTGAGTTTCAGTCTGTTTTTTTACTGTCCATACTTTTTGTTTTTATAAGGATAGGCTAATCATTTGGACTAATCCATCTTTTATGCCTAAGGTGGTCAGTGAAATGTTTCTGAATCAGTTTATTCATATGCCTCCATTTTCCCAATCCTTAAAGTAGAGGGGAAAGATTTACTGGATTTGCACAGACAACATAAGATTCTATTTACATAAAACAAAGAGCATCAGAAAACATGACCAATTGTTTGTTTCATTTGATGCAAAAAAATGGGTTTCCTTGTTTTTAAACTGGACATATCCTGGTGGGTTTCTCTTTTCATTTAGTTTTGTTAGTCTGCATGGAAAATCTCTCCAAGGTCAAGTTAAATCTCACTCTTCTATATTAATCAGATGAAATCGACACGATTAATTACTGAAATAAATCATAACAATACGTTATATACTGATAAGTCAGATATCATGAAGATTTTTGAATCAATTTTTAATCAGATATATGGTGAGCAACAAACACACGTGCATGATAAAGAGAGAAAAGAGTTCTTACAGAAAATTAATTTTCCCAATATTGACAAGGATTCTCATGGAGAATTAACTGCACTGATTACAGTCGAGGAAGTTTTAGAGGCAATTAAGAAATTAAAGCACCATAAAGCCCCAGGACCAGATGGTATGACCTCTGAATTTTATAAATCTTTTAGTGGGTTTCTGAGCACCGTACTTTCACAGACTTTTAATTATATCATTTCGAATGGCAGTAATGATCTTCATTTTAATGCTTCAAGAACAATCCTGATATTGAAAGAGAATAGTGATCCCAGAAATCCAGACAATTACAGGCCCATATCACTGTTGAATATTGATATGAAAATCATGACATCTATTCTAGCTAGTAGATTAAAAAAAATAATAAATTTGATAATATCAGAAGAACAGGCGGGGTTTATAGATGGGAGACAGACTACAGACAATACATTAACTCTTCATACATTAACATCTTATGCAGTATAAAAATATGAACATATATGCTTTAATAATTGATGCTCAAAAAGCATTCGATAGAGTTAATTTGGCATATTTATTTGAAATATTATCATATTTCAATATACCTCAGGTCTTTATTTCTACGTTAAGAAATTTATATAATAATGCATACACTAGTTTATCTATAAATCATGAATGCTCCAAAAGGATTCAAATTAAAAATGGAACTCGACAGGGTTGTCCATTATCTCCCATACTGTTCAATCTGTATTTGGAACCTTTATTTCTTCATATGAAACAAAATGTTTTTTATAATTTTCCTGTACTTCTTGGGATAAAGGTTAGGATGGCCGCTTTTGCAGACAATCTAAATATATATAGTACCACACCGGTGTCGGATACGGAAAAAATACTAACAGCAATACAAACCTTTGAGAGAATTTCTAATTACAAACTAAATTTAAAAAAAAAACAAAATATTCCCTCTAAAGACACCTACACCTTTTTCAATGCTACCATTGATAGGGCGAGTAAGGACAGAAGAAAGAATAAAATATTTGGGGATTGACTTCTCAACTGAAAATAGAGAATTTTTTATCAACAATATTAAGGCAACTGGAGACCGAATAACAATGGATTTGAAAAGATGGAGTAGGTTGAAGCTTCCGATGATGGCAAGAGCAGCGATAATAAAAATGAACGTTCTCCCCAGAATGCTTTATATTTTTAGAGTAGCACAACTTAAAATCACGAAATCATTTTTTAAGCAGTTTCAGATAGGATTGGGGAAATTTCTGTGGGAACCCAGAAAAACGAGAATATCTTATGAGAAACTGATGGCTCCTAAAACTAGGGGGGGTTGGATTTATCGGATTTTGAGATGTATTATACAGTGATTCAGGCCAATAGGATTTAAGGGTGTCTTACTTGGACAGTGAAAATAGAAAATGGATACCCAAATGGGTGCTGCTAAATTATAAACATATAAAAGGAACGGGAATTAATGTTAAAGCTGTACCATTTTTAAATATAAGAACATTGAGTAAATATGAGTTAATGGAGCACATCAAGATATGGGTAATGGCAACTCAAACTCTGTTCACCTCCTTGAACCTATTAAAATATATGATGATGTTTCAACCGTTTCATGGGAATCCTAATATGACTATTGGTAATCAACTGATAGACTTAAAGAAATTTCCATTTATTAAGGATTTAACTGTAAGTGATTTATACCCCTTCTTAGGAGTAGCGGTACAAGATATCTTAAAAGAGATGAATCTTCCCATTTCTTATTTAATTATAATGAGGCAGATAAAAGATCTTGCCATAAATTATTTTAACAGTTCTGAAATTAAAAAAGAGGAACTAGTTATTTCGTGTCATCTGTGGGAAGCATTGCAACAAGACAGAAAATACATATCCTCAGCATATAAAATGGTAAAAGAGAGAAAATATAATAATCATATTCTGTTATCGAAATACTGGAGAGAGAAATTGCCATCCCTAGACGATAGTAAAATAGTAGAGGTGTTTAACTTAACATTGAAATCCGTATCACTTCAAAAACTGGTCTTTACTCAATTGATGATATTTAACAATGCGTATTATACCCATCTAACACTTCATAAATTTGATTAAAAAAAGTCACCTAAATGTCCACAGTGTTTAGATCAGACAGCAGACCTATTACACATGTTCTGGAGTTGCAAGTGCATTTATAAATTATGGAACTCATTAAAGTTGCAGCTACAAAAAATGGGTTACCAAAACTCAACACTCACCTGGGAATTTTTGATTTTACATATTCCACCGGAGAATTTGGACAAAACAAAAAAGATTGTAATTATGAATATTAGTTTACTAATGAAATTATATATAGCCACAAATTGGTTGAACCCAGCACAGACATCGTGGCAAAATTTCAGGCTGTTAGCGATCAAGCATATATTAACGCACAAATTGTTAATTAGAAATAATAAGAAAAGTATAAACAGTATAAAAATTTGGGAACAAATCTTTAATATTATTTTGGCTTAGAGGTTCCTATCCACTTTCCTTTAGGACATTCTGCATGGGTACTAACGCATTCTTGGATTAGATAGAAAATGTAGAAATAATACAGATTATTGGCTTGAGTTGGTTCATAATTGTCTATAGTAGATGCTTTTATGTTTTTTTTTTCATTTTCCTGTACTTGATTAATATGATATTTATTCTTAATGTATAATGTGGAAATTCAAAATGGAACTAAACATTGGAAGCAGTTTTGTACATAATGTAAACAGTGTGTGAAGTGTATAATGGTTTTGAAAAACAATAAAAATGATTATTGAAAAAAAAAAAGCTCACTCTTCTAGAACATTTGCCTATTCTGGAGCAGATTTCAAGGATCTGGATTCAAGATCCTTTCTGGAAGCAGCAACTTGGTCATGCATTCACATTTTTACTAAACTTCATAAGATTGATGCTTTCCTTAGGGCAGGAAATAGTTTAGCCAGATTCATTCTACAAAGGATACTGAACCTCAGTTCTGTAACTCAGACCTTCTCTCAGTTAAAATAAAATCATTGTGAATCTTCCCAGTTTTCAGCAGTACTGCAGTAGTGATCTAGTGAAGAATGAAATGCAGTTATGTAAGAACTTAACATGGCTTTGGATGCTTGAATAGATCACTGTCATAGTATATACACCTACTTCCTTCCCATTTGTTTTTATTACTTTGTGACTTCCTTTGGCAAAAGTGAATCCTTACATGCCTTATCCCCTATATCCTTCTATAGCTGAGACTTTTTCCTTAGAGTACTAATTTTCCATGGACAAGAAAGTTCTTCACTCTTTTACACCAGTACATCCTTTATATAACTGCACTTAATCTTGTGCACAGGTCATAGGTTGGACGTACAGTGAAAGAAGAAGAACACGCTTTTGTAAACTGGATGGACATATAGTATCCTTGGCAGGATATTTTTCAGTTATCAGCAATACTGCAACAATGATATGTTCTAACATCCATTCTTATGGTAAAATTTTACAAAACTGTACTCTCTTTCCCTGTCCAGTTCTGTACTGTACTCTGTTGTCAGTTTGTCATCTGGACTATTAGTCACAGTTAACCAACTGACCAAGAACTATCCATCTCTAGCTGCATACAGTTTTGTGAGTCAGCCAGCACATCAGCTGTGACCTTAGTAGAACATGGCAGGTATCATGCATCCTACCACTTTAGAGGACTTCCTCTATATCAGGACTCAAAGTATCTGGATCATTTGGAAAGAAGCCATATGCCTGTACATTTCTGTTCTCAGAAGCAATGAATGTGTGTATGTGTGTAGTTTATTAGGGAAGTGATGCTGTTATTCAGGATGACTGTTTGATCATGGTGTTTATGTAGCTGTCCATATAAGAAAAGATCTCTGTTAACCAGTCAGGAGGATGGGAGTGAGGAGCTGACACTGACTAACCCATCCTGGGGGGAGTGAGGCAGCCTAGGCTCACTGCAGTAGTAGTAGCAGTTAGCCTAGGATCACTAGTGTTAAGAGCTGGGTGGTCTATGTTTTGCAAGCTACACACTGATTGGGTGGGATATAGTACCTGCATGGAAGTGTCCATGCATCTACCCGATGGTGCTAGGGTGCAGTCCCTTACAGAAATATGATGCCCCAGAATCCTTGATTTCCTCACTGGCCCCAGAGGTAGGTTGGTTTGAGCCGTGTGGAGACTAAGGTTGTACTAGTAGAGCCATTGAATAAGGAGAATAGCTGGTGACAGCTGATGGTCAGTTGCAGGGAAGGAGAACAAACAAAAAAGATCATCTCTGTCTTTTTTGAGAATCCCTCGAAAGATAATTTTGTTGCATAGCACTGATTATAGCTCTGGCTCTTTAAGGATTTCTTCATCAGATGGGTAGCTGCACTCCATCCATCTTCAAGTATGCTTTGGGATTCTTTTTTTTACTTTTTGATTCGTGAGATGCAAAAAAGAATTCTTTTTTTGGTCTATTTTTCTCCTCTTCCCTTATTGTCCTAAGGAAGGAACTAAGAAACTGAGGACCCACATTTATGCATAGCTCATTACTGTCAGTGATTGAAGGGTAGGCAGAGACTGAAGGATGGCCTCACTGTGCATTGTACATTGCAGATGTTTTCTGGTAAGAAATAATTTGGTGAAGGAAAACACTGTATATTGTGAATGGTGTTGCCAACGAAGATACTGTTAGAGATCTGGAGTTACAGTTGGTTTTGCATAACTAACCATTCTTCAGTGTTACTTATTTGTGCACATTACAGTTGTTTAAGTTGAACACTGACACACTCATATATTAGTGTTCATTTTTCATCACTTTTGAACTAAACCTTGAAATCTGCTGCACTGTTTAAGAGAATATTTTCAAATGTGTTACCTTACTTTACTGTTTTTCTTCCATAGGAAGCTGCAATGTGGAGTGATGCATTCCGTATCTGCAAGGAGTATATCCCCATAAAATTGGAACACCTACAAGAAGAGTATGAGAAGGAAGCTTCTAAAAAAGGGTCCAGGTAAAAAGAATATGGAACTATAACAAAATGATTCTGGTTTATACCAGTAGGAGGTCATCTGTCCATCTGACTTGTGTCTATGGGAAATGCTGAATTCTTTGTTGTAAGTTCAGTCATGGACTTCTCCAGTAGACTTTAATCAGGCAGTTGCAGAGGCTAGATTCAGCTGTCCATACCAATTAAAACACAAGAGAAAAAGTATTGCTTGCAAATGAAGATGTACAAATACCCAGGGTTGGCATAATTGTTCTCTCTCCTCTTTAAACAGGTCACACGTGTCATCCAACATTAATCTCCCATCAGTAGTGCACCCCATATATTCCACTTGCTTTTTGAGAGGAAACTTACCAGCTATTAGTAGGTGTGGGGTGGGGGAGTGTCAGATATCTTGATGCTTGTGTATATTTACACAGTAATGGCTGAGCATTTTCTTTTGTATGGCAGCTCTGAATATTCAGGCGCTTTCTATCTGCTGTGTGTCAGTGTTAGGGAATGTGCATATATGCTGTACCACTCACAGACCTGTCTTTTGCCTGTACCTATTCCTTTTTAGGAGTTCTGGCCAGAATTATTAACCTGGCCATAGCTGTAGAGAAGTCTTTGGATGGGTGCATTTCCCACCACTATCAGAAAGAAAAAGTTGGTCATGAAGAATCTGAATGTCTTGCTGTAGCAAGCCCACCTGCACCCAGACCACTAGTTAAATCCAAGCAGAGGCCCAAAACCTGCTCCAATAAGTCAGCCGTCGGGTTTAGCATTTTTTATTTTTGTGCAGCCTTTGTTTGTTACGTGAATTATTTTGATGAATTTGTTGTTTTATGTATCTACTTAAACTGTTAAATATCTTTATTTGAAATTTCAAGCACGGAAAACATTTTGGTGTATAACACTTTCTTAAAAAAGAGTTTAGTGATCCTTAGACAAGTCATGGCCAACATTTCAGTGAGCTGGGCTTATGAGGTTGTTAAAAAAGATAAAAAGAGCTGCAACAACCACCAGATTTATATAAGACAGTTTTAATACATAAAGCTTTCAAGCACAACAGGCTTTGTCTCAGTACAAATTATGAGGTTGTTCTCAGTTATATTATCAATGGGTTCACTTCCACATTAGCTCCCGAGAAGGTCAGCTTTTACCCCATTAGTTCTGATACCTCCCACCAAAAAAATTGGAAGCTATTATGATGCCCGTGCACTGGCCTAACAATCAAGGAGCCTTAATCCTCACCACTAACACCAGTGAGAGGCATCCAGATAGGGGAGGATAACAAATACACACACAGTAAAGTACAATTTCCCTTAAGAGCACACAGAGATCACAGTCAGTCTGGGGCTGGTTTCTCCCTTTCTCTCCAGATCCCCAATAAGACTCCCCACTGGTACAGCTATAGGGTCCAGATCTCAGCGTAGAGAGCAAGCTAAAACCTCAACCACCCTCTCTGTCCAACCAGTGCTTTGTGTCCCTGCCCAAGTAGCTGACACACACACACACTTTGAGATACGAGTTATATGCAACCACACAGGAACTCCTGGGGAAGGCTGACACAGGTTATCCAGCTGTGCCCCTTCTACCCGGACTATACAGTAGAAATCATTGCCACCATCCACTACTGTTTATCAGCTACTAAAAAGGCCCTTATCAAAGGGTCTCCAATTATTACTGTTCAATATTATTCAAATGGTAAGTGCAACTGAACAGCAAGGCTTCTTTGGAGTGGCTTTGTACAGTATGTGTATATATATATATATATATATATATATATATATATATATATATATATATATATAAACACAATGTACTCAAGCTTAAATTATCTCTACACAAAACAGCCACAGTTGAAAGGTTTAAAATATTTAATAATAAATAATAAAAACACAAGATGATACTTCTTACTACACAGAGATCACAGAGAAATGTTTAAAATAATACAGTAGATAAGTTGTGATATCACAGAAAAACAAACTAGTCTAATCTTCCTATTTCCTACCTATATCTAAGAGAAAACACAGTTCTAAAGTAAACGCACATGTAGAGCAAAGGCAGAGCATGTGAGCTGGACAAAATGCTAAATGCTCTCTGATTCTCTCTCCTTAAATTGATAACACAGTGCTGCTTCACATTACATCATTCTTAACAATTTTCTGGTTTTCCCAGGCTAACAGAAACTCAGAAGTTAATAGCCCTTTTGATCTTGCAGCTGATCAGGAAGCCAGAGAAATAAAAACAATTATACATGCAAATTCTACCAATTAACTCTGGTTTGAAAACAATAGCCAGAATTCCTTTACCCAGACATCTCAGCTCTGAGCCCTGAGATCAAAGACAGTCATGAAATGCTTGACTTATCAGCTTTCTTACAGCAGAGTGCACTGTTGTTACATTTTTTTCAGTTAAACATCCAATACAGTGTTTCACATTTAAGAGAACAAGCCTGTGGCTTACATTAATAATTACAAATGGCAGAATTATCTACAAAATTCTATCTAGCTAGGCAGGCAGCCTTTACCTATCTTCACCCCCCCCCCCCGGAGAACTCAAGATAATTTTCAAGTGACCCTTGAGAAACATTGCTTGAAAGGGTTAGGTCTATCTGAGTATACCTTACCCCATTCCGTGTCTTAAGAGCCCATCTGTATTGACATTGCTAATCCCACTGCGGTGCTGCACTGACATATCGTATGCTTGTAACCCTAGGCTCCATCTTAGCAACTTGGCATTTTGCTGGCTGGCTCTGTTTAACAATGTTAGGGGATTGTGATCTGTAACTACAGTGAATTTTTTTCCATACGGATAAGGCTGAAGATTCTGCAGTGCCCACACTATGGCTAGACATTCCTTTTCTGCAGCTGCATAGCATTCCTCCCTGGATTGGAGCCTATGACTGAGATAAACCACTGGGCGCTCTTCTCCCTTTGAAGAAATCTGGCTAAGTACAGCCCCCAACTCATGGTTCAAAGCATCCACCTTTAGAACAAATTATTTGCTGTAATCTGGACTGGCTAACACAGGGGGTCCTTCTTTAAGCTTCTGGAATGCCTGCTCACATGCTGGGGTCCACCCTACCTTAGCTGGCCTGTTTGTCCTTGTCAGGTCTGTGAGGGGAGCAGCTATGGTACTTATAACTGGGGACAAACTTTCTGTAGTACCCTGCTGTCACTAAGAATGCCCTCACCTGCTTTTTGGTAACAGGTGCAGGCCATGCCTGAATGGCTTTTACTTTGGCAGGTTCTGGCCTGATCTTACCACTCCCCACTCTATGTCCCAGGTAGGAGACCTCTGCCATACCCACCTGACATTTGCTGGGCTTAATGGTCAACTCTGCCCTCTGTAGTCTGCCCAGCACCTCCCTGACATGTTGAAGGTGCTCTTGCCAGGAATGACTGTAGATGACAATATCATCTAGGTAAGCTAGGGCAACCCCTCCTGCTCCTGCTAGGATATGATCTATCAGCCTCTGGAAAGTTGCTGGGGCATTTTTCATCCCAAAGGGCATCTTTGTGAACACATACAAGCCAAAAGGAGTCACAAAGGCTGACCTCTTCCTAGCACTGGGAGTCAAGGGCACCTGCTAGTAATCCTTGGTAAGATCAATAGTTGTAAGATACTTAGCCCCATCTAGCTGCTCTAGGGTCTCATCTGTCCTAGGCATGGGTTAAGCATCTGACTCTGTGTGAGTATTTAATTTCCTGTAGTCCACACAGAACCTGGTGCTGCCATCCTTCTTTGGGACCAGCACCACTGGGGAGGCCCAGAAACTGTTGGACTCTTGAATTACCCCTAGTTCCAGCATTATCTGTATCTCTTCCCTCAGAGTCTGTTTCACTGTCTCAGGCACCCTATAAGGGGCCTGCCTGATAGGCCTTTGGGGTCCTGTATCCACCTGGTGCTGCACCAGGTGGGTGCACCCTGGTTTCCCAGTGAACATGTCCCCAAACTCCTGTAATACTGCTCAGATTTCTTGAACCTGGTCATGAGATAGCTGCTGGGACATTGCTACCCCTTCCACTGTGGTGCCAGTCCGAGCCTCACTGAGGAGATCAGTCTCCAGATCTCCGTCAAACTCCTCCTACAATCCACTGAAAATGCTGAGCACAAGGGCCTCCCTATCATGGTAAGGTTTCATCATGTTAACATGGTACAATTTATGGAACTGCCTCCTGCCTAGCAGTTCCACCATGTAGTTAGCATCACTTAACTTTCTTACCACCTTGTAGGGTCCCTCCCAAGCTGCTTGCAGCTTGTTGTGTCTGACAGGAATGAGAACCATTACCTGCTGCCCTACAGCATACTCTCTAACTTGAGCATTCCTGTCATACCAGACCCTTTTCTGCTGCTGAGCTACTGTCAGGTTTTCCTGGGCCAAGCCCAGGAGTTCCCTGAGCCTTGTCCTGAGGTTTAGGACACATGCCACAACAGACTCCTTCTGAGATTCACACTCACCTTCTCACTCATCTCAAATTCAATCTAGAGGTCCTCTCACCCTGTGTCCAGACAGCAACTCAAAGGGTGAAAATGTGGATTCCTGGGGAACCTCTCTGTAAGCAAACAACAGATAGGGCAAATATTTGTCCCACTCCCTCTTAAACTGGTCTGCAAATGCCCGTAGCTTAGACTTGATTGTAGAGTTTAACCTCTCAGCAAGACCATTAGTCTGGGGATGGTAAGGGGTGGTCTTCAGGTGCTTCACCGCGCAGTACTTCCACAGACAAGCCAGCAGGTCTGACATGAACTTGGCACCTCTGTCAGTCAGTATTTCTTTTGGGAAACCTACCCTGCTGAAAATCTCTAACAAAGCATTTGCCAGCTTTTCTGCCTCAATGGAGGACATTGCCACTGCCTCAGGATATCGTGTAGCATAATCCTCTACCACTAGGATATACTTTTTCCCTGTGGAACTTGGGGTAATCAGAGGTCCCACAATATCCATAGCTACCCTCTGAAATGGCTCCTCAATCACAGGCAAAGGCATCAAAGGATCTCTCACCTTGTCTCCTGCCTTGCCTACCTTTTGGCACTGCTCACAGGTCATGCAGTACCCTGTTACATATCTGAAATTCTAGGCCAAAAGAAGTTCTGCGTAATACGTCTCTTTGTACGTTTTATACCCATATGACCTGATAAGGGAATATCATGGGCTATGGCTAGAAGCACCAGACAGTAGGCTCTAGGCACTACCTACTGCTGTACCCTCTCATCTTCTAGCCTTCCCTCAGGGGTCCACTCTCTATACAGTAACCCTTTGTCCCAGTATACAGATTTCCCCCTTCACTTGAGAATCAGGTGCCTCACTAGCTACCTGCCTCAGGCCTTGCAATGTAGGATCTGAGAGCTGAGCCTGTCTCACCTTTCACTTTGTAACCCTTTTCAGCTCCCCTTCCACAGGAAGTCTGGCATCCTCTGACAGTGGTGCCTCACTGTCAGCCCTAGGTACTACTACTCACCTCTACCTTTGCAGTCACTCTGTCCAAGGGAACATCAATACCCACAAGCTGCTGTGGCTCACATTCAGTTTCACTGCTACAGGGTAGCTCACTCCCTGAACTAATCACCTCACCAGTCCTGGTTGCAAGTATGCAGTTGTCTGGGTCTCCCCTAGGCTACCAGACCCACATGCTTGTCTCCTAGCCTGACTACATGTAACTGCATAAGCACTTGGTACTGCCTCATCCAAATCCTTCCCTATCAGGACATCCGCAGGATGGTAGTTCAGTACCCTTGTTGTCTCAAGACAACCTGCTATTGGCATTTTGTCTTTCCCACATTACTGGCTCTCTGTCCTTTTGTTCCCCACCTTGCCTCCTTAGACATCTGTATGCCACATGGCCCCACTGGTTCCATTCAAAACATTTAACCCTAGGTCCTGGACGTGTACATGGACTAGTGGCTTTCCCTGCTACTGTCAGATTCTGCTGGCGCAGTCTGGGCTGCACACCATGGGTTCCTTTAGACCCATGAGCAGTACTGGGGGTTCCTTACCTGTGCAGGGATGCCCTGCTTGCTAGTTATAGGTCTCCCTTCTTCCCCAACTCATCTGAAATAGCACACTGTCTGTCATCTTATCAGATCATCATATCCTCAGGCAAAGTGCTAACCAAAAGTTCAGCCAGCCCTTCAGAAGTGGTGACCTGACATCCACTCACCCACCTATGAAAATAAGTGCTCAGTTCAGCAACACATTCACATACACTTTCATCTGCCTTGCGTCTATGCTCATAAAATTTTTCCTATACATTTCAGGTGTTAGCTTAAAAAATTTCTAACAAACATTTCTTAACAGTAGTATAATTAAAACAGTCAACATGAGACATTTTAGACAACACAGTTACAGCTTTACCATGGAGTAAGGGGGTCAGGAACCATACCCAAAGCTTTTGGTTAACATCATACTGTTTACATACCCTCTCAAACATATGGATGAAACTATCAAAATTATCCCCCTCTTTAAACTGCGGAAAAACTTTACTGAACTTTTGTGCTTCAGGGGTCCAGATACTTCCTTCCCCATTACCTCCATGACTCTGGTGAAGAGTCAGCATCTCATTTTCGTGCTGCCTCTAACTTTCCTTATTCTCCCCTTCCAGGTATAGCAGTTTCTCATTCTTCTCAGCCTGCAAACATCGCAGTTTCTCATTGTCCTCACTCTCTAGACGCCTCAGTCTGTCAGCTGCTTCTATTTCCAAATGCCTGGCCTCCAACTCAAGTCTCTTTAGCTCCAGATAGATTTTTAAGTCCTCTGCAGAAAGGTTGAGCTGTCCATTCTCAGAGTGTGGTACATCTTCACTGCCAGTCTGATCATCCTTCTGGTTATTGTTTTCTGATGCAGCTGTGACCAAAGCTGCAATCATGTCTGCCTTAGTCAGGTTTCCATGCACCAGTCCCCTAGCCTGGCACATCTCAGCCAACTGGCTCCTTGTCATTGTTCTGTACTCCTCTGCTGACATGCTTGCCTGCTCTCACTGACTAACTAAGCTAACAAAAGAAATAAAATAGTTGTGATCTGAACTCTGAGTCTTCACTGCGTAGCTGATTTAGAGTACAAAAACACCTTCACTGACCAATGTACACAAGCTACAGGAATTTACTATCCACACCACTACAGTCCAGTTGCCAACCAATTAATATGTGGTGCGGAAGTCCCACCACTGCCACCAATTAATATGTGATGCCCGTGCACTGGCCCAGCAATCAGGGAGCCGCACGTCCATATAGGGAAAAGATAATAAACACACACTTAGTAAAGTACAGTTTCCCTTAAGAGTACACAGAGATCACATTCAGTCTGGGGCTGGTTTCTCCCTTTCTCTCCAGGTCACCAATAAGACTCCCCACTGGCACAGCTATAGGGTCCAGATCTCAGCCTAGTGATAAGCTAAAACCTCCAGCACCTTCTCTGTCCAACCAGTGCTTCTTGTCCCTGCCCAAGTAGCTGACACACACACACACACACACACACACACACACACACACACACACACACACACACACACACACACACACACACACTTTGAGATAAGAGTTATATGCAACCACACAGACACTCCTGGGGAAGGCTGGCACAGGTTCTCCAGCTGTGCCCCTTTTACCCAGACTATACGGTAGAAATCAATGTCACCACCCACTAATATTTGTCAACTACTAAAAATCCCCTTATGAAAGAGTGTCCAATTATTACTGTGCAGTATTATTATTCAAATGATAAGTGCAACTGAACAGTCAAGGCTTATTTGGAGTGGCTTTCTACAGCATCACTATATATATATATATATATATATATATATATATATATATATATATATATATATATATATATATATATATATGCAATGTACTCTAGAACTTAAATTATCTCAACACAAAACAGCCACAGCTGAAAGGTTTAAAAATATTTAATAATAATAAAAAAACAAGACCAGTGGTTCCCAAACTTTTTCGATTCTCAGCTCCCTTGTTGAATCCAGGTTTTCCCAAGGCATCCTCCCCCATCAAATTCTAACAAGTATACTTTGTGAAATAGCTAAATAGGAAATAGAATATTTGTTTCTATAGGATAATTCAATCCTATAACCAAAGCAAAGAATTTCTTTTACAATGTTATTAGCATTAAGATTTGGATTTTGTCTGTTTTTTGCTTATGTATTACACACACACACACACACACACACACACACACACACACATCTTATCTA
Source organism: Protopterus annectens (assembly GCF_019279795.1). NCBI lineage: Eukaryota > Metazoa > Chordata > Ceratodontiformes > Protopteridae > Protopterus > Protopterus annectens. Next base: position 37,389,486 of record NC_056738.1, read on the forward strand.
GTGTAGGTGTGTATATAATAGCACGCAAACACACAGTATAAACATAGATATTGTGCATTTGCATGGACACACAAATAAACAGATGGACAGACAGAAATAAATATGTTAACTATCACTGGTCTAAACCCAGCTCGCCATACCTTCTTCCTTGGCATACTCCACTATCACCAATACATCACTGGCTGTCTTCCTTACTAGATTAGTGGCCGCCGCTGGTGTGATAGACTGACTCGGCTTACAAGAACTACTGAGCATCTTTTTATTAAGTACAAAAAAAAAAAACACCTTCATCATCCACGTCAAGATTAAGTAATAGCATCAGCCACAAAAGTCTGACTACAAAAACAATAGATTACTACTGCAGAACAGTAGAACAAAACCAGAATTCACAATGGGACATTCAGTCATACCTTGGATTGAATGCAAGAAACTTACAATGAATAAACAGATTGCTGCAAGGGCGCTTTTCACCATGATCACAACAGGGCGGGCAGACTTACCTGCATTATATTTTGTCTTGCCTGTAGAGTAAATAATATTGAGTGTTTACCACCAGTCCCATTGATTATTCATATTTAACCGCATCGCTGCATACTATTTATCATAAACGCGTATTTTTCTCTTTTATTTCTAAATTAGTGAAAACCGAATAAAATAAATCAATAAATACATTTAAGCTATTACTGATAACGACATATTTCTCACTAACAAACATTCAGGTTACTGCACCAAATCCATGATCCATACCACACTTAAATTAGTAAAGAATCAGCTAACCTGAGCCAAAAAAAAAAAAAAAAAAACATTGGTCCACCGTAAGTCATGAAAAACTGGAGATAATTTCTAATACTGTCATGCCCTTGTTTGTTTTGACTGACAGTTGTACAGTTGCAGCACCTTTGTACACACGTCTCTCAGTTTCTGGAGAAAATGAAACTATTTCCAATGCACACTACATCAATACCTTAACATCCACGAAAGTAGTACTATATTTAGGCACCAGTCGGGGGAAGAAAAATCAGTGTATATTCAGCATCACGTCACTCAATTAAATCATGTCAGGATGCGGATTTCAATCATCCCAACTACATTAAATAATAAAAGTATTAAGAACAGCTACAATTACGGTCAGTGTACCACTGTAAGATGACTTTCAGTATTCGTAGTCATTCCTGTTTCAGCACATGCATGTCTTATTTCCTGTTCTTTGTCCCAGTTGTATTTTATTTTAACTTTTTGTGATCATACAAGCCAAACACAGTACAACAAGCCTTTCCTATTTCCCTGTTTACCTTTTCTCCATGGCATAAACTGTCCATGTTACATTCACTTAAAGAATAAAACTGCAGGAGACGTGGAGGTCACATCACCCATTAAGATGTTGCCTGCATGTTATCTTCCCCCCAGTGATTAATTGGATATAGAATTTGATCACTGACCACTCACCTCGACTGCGGTCAGATGCATCCACCTAGCCATGGCGGCCAACGCAAAACATAACATGAACTAAAGGAGCTCGAGCCTACTACACTGTTGGCGTTACAATCCCACTGTGTGACTGACTACTTGCAATACCCTCGACTGCGTACTGCTGCTCATCAGTCCTAGGAGGTGTTCATATTCAAGGTGCGTTGCTCCTTCTAGTCATAAGCAGTGGTTTCATCCACATACATAGTTCCTCAGACTGAAAGAGAAGAAGGGATTGGTAAAAAAAAACTAACCGAGTGACTGCTTGTTAGAATGCAGGCAAATTATTTCTGAGCAGTTAACAGGGAGGAGAGAGAGACATCCTGCGGCATTGTTTATGATAGGCAGTCTGCATTGATTGATGATATTTTCATTTGAAGAATCAGTAGTCTGTCACATAATTCTTTTTGATTACATTGTTTGGCGTCACTGAGCATTGCATATGAAAGAGTTAAAATTTTGTAGTGGATGACTGAAACGCAGTGCCCTTCTCTATAAAGGAGGGTAATTTGTACCTCTCTGACTCAAGCAGTGATAAGGATTTCTGTTACACAGATTTAAAAAAATGGATCACATCCGAGGATCTTAGTGGCGCTTTTTGCCTGCCCTTCTGTGAAACATACTAACGGCCAGATATGGCAACTACATTAAAAGTAAACCTGTGATATTGTTAAAATGTTAAAACTGTACACTGACCACTACTCATTTTATTGCTTCCACAATTGGTTTAAGTTGTGGGTCTTTAACAAACTCAGATGACAACATGCCTTCTTTACCAAAAGTCATTTCCCGTATCCCGAGATCCTTGGCTCTTCCGTTGTTTGAGTAAAGATTACAGAATGTACATATGTGCACATCATCAAATCCCATTCTCTATAAATCTCTGTATAAAATTGTTTCTGTTCACAAAAATCGGATTAATTAACTACAATGAAACTAAAAGCATATTTACTCGGCGGACTAATGCGGATTTACTTTTGATTTAAACTCTGGATGTTTTTCTTATTGTGTGTTTTAATGCTTCCATTTATTGTCTTTCAGAATTAAGGTTGGATATGCCACCAAACATTTTAAAGCTAAGGCATTTTGTGTTTATTATTCAGTAAAGGGTGACATAAAGGTCAACTAATAAACTCAAATAGACTACTTTCCTCGTTCTGGAAGAATATTTTTTGTATGAATCCCACTTGTACACCATATGCGATGAGCAGGTTAATTAAACAATATTAAAGTTTTGTTTTTTGTTCTTCCTGACCTTACGTTTTGCCATAAAATAACTATAACAAAATACAATTCCTAAAATTCATTTGTCTTACAAAAAAATCCCTATCTTAGGTGTATGTCTTTATTGCTGTAAGGGGACAAACGGTCTTCTATAAAGATCTAACCAAAGAGGGTTACAGATATGTAAAACTGCTTAGTATCTGCAAGTGGTGAACTTGATTGTGTAACTCCGTCGCAAAAATAAACAGTGAACTAATAAGCTTAGTAACTAAGCTTATTAGTTTGTGGTTTATTTTGCGGATAAGCTCATTAGTTCGCGGCACCCCAGGGCACCACGGCACACACTTTGGGAACCCATGCACAAGACGATCTAACCAAAGAGGGTTACAAATATGTAAAACTGCTTAGTATCTGCAAGTGGTGAACTTGATTGTGCAACACTGCCACAAAAATAAACAACAAACTAATAAACTTAATAACTAAGCTTATTAGTTTGTGGTTTATTTTGCAGCTAAGCTCATTAGTTCGCGGCATCCCAGGGCACCACGGCACACACTTTGGGAACCTGTGCACAAGACGATACTTCTTACTACACAGTGCTAGTCAGGTGTTCAGAGATCACAAAGAAATGTTTAAAATAATACAGTAGAAAAGTTCTGACATCACAGGAAAAAAAACTAGTCTAATCTTCCTATTTCCTAGCTATATCTAAGAGAAAACACAGTTCTAAAATAAACTTGCATATAGAGCAAAGGCAGTACGGGTGAGTTGGATGTTGTCAAGACAAGATGCTAAATGTGCTCTGATTTTCTCTCCTTAAATTGATAACACAGTGCTGCTTCACATTACATCATTCTTAACAATTTTCTAGTTTTCAAGGCTAACAGAAACTCAGATGTTAATTGCTCTTTTGATCTTGCAGCTGGTCATGAAGCCAGAGCAGTAAAATAAATTATACATGCAAATTCTAGCAATTAACTCTGGTTTCAAAACAATAGCCGGAATTCCTTCACCCAGACATCTCGGCACCGAGCCCTGAGATCAAAGACAGTCATGAAATGCTTGACTTATCAGCTTTCTTACAGCAGAGTGCACTGTTGTTACATTTTTTTTTAGTTCGACACCCAATACGGTCTTTTCACATTTAAGAGAACAAGCCTGAGACTTACATTAGTATTTACAAATAACAGAATTATCTACAAAATTCCATCTAGCTAGGTTGGCAGCCTTTACCTATCTTCACAGCTATAAAGATTTAATGTGGAGAGTGCGACAAATTGACTTTGTGTTGATGATGTCAGATGGGTATCTCTGGGGAATTTTGTTGAAAGTGTCACTGAAATCCTTGGCAACTGTGGTCTCTCTTAAAAAAAAAAAAAGCTGGTGGTACATTACAAGCAGGAAACCTTTGACTTCTTAGGCTACTCGAGACTCTTGGTCTCTTTCTTAATAAAAAAAAACAGCAAAGGTAATCCAGAACCACGAGCTAAAGCTGAAAACTCACTTTATTTGCCTGCAAGTATAAACGTTCTCATTAAAATGCTTCATCAGGCAAAACAGCTCAAAAGCTAAGAACACCATCTTATATAATCAAGTAAGAAACATGTGACTTAAATAATTAATTAAATTAATAAAAAATTTAAAGAGACAATCACTTCACTTTATTATACATTTCTTTGAAGACTAGTTTAATTCCAATAGATTCATTAAGGCCAGGAGGAGACTGCTGCACTGTAAAGTGGATAATCCACTTACTCTCTTGCTTCTCCATTAAAATTATTATACCTCCTTCTCTAATATGTTCAAAAACTACAAATAAAATTAAAAATTCAAATGAAGGTGTGCTATTAGGATTCCAGTATGCTAGAATAAAGCATTTGTTTCATCTGATCTCTTAACATCTGACAAATAGCCACATATTCTTTCCTTGATGCAGATATTATGGTTGTGCAGCCACCATCCCTAAGAACAAATAAACTTTTCCTACTACCCTGCACAATATATTTTAGTAGTCTGTATAAAACCTTGTCTGTTATTGTAAGCAGTGTTTTTTTTTCCTCTATGACTAGCCACACAGTTTATTCTAGGTGCACACTGAGTTTATGAAATGTCCCCATTCTTTTAACATAATTTTTAATGGATTAACATTTAAGTAATTGTCATTCATGCCATTTTTCCATTTGCAGTCATCCCCTTTGTGACTGTCTTTCTCTAATTCAAGAATGACATTATCTGAAGTATAAATGTTAGTTTTATTAGCATTTAAGTTAAAGCTTTTTATTTGAACTAGTTGTTAAAGTGTCCAGACTGGAGCGTTAAGGCATCTGTGTACACAGTTTGATCCGAACTGCTGTTACTGGCTGGTGGAAATTCTGTTAAATGTATTACAAACTTTCAGTTTTAAATCACTCCCTTTTAGTTTTCCTGAATGAAATTGCATCATCTCAGTAGTTTTTTCTTTGTGCTTTTTACCAGCATGTCAGCTGATGCTCAAGCCTTCCCCGATGGGACTCTGCTCTTCCATTCCCCCATAATGGGGAGTCATCTAAGTAAAAAAAGGGAGGTGAGCACCATTTGGAGGGCCACCATACAGGAAATCATTTGCATCCTGGGAATGAGGACATTTGTATCTCCTAGCCCTCTCCTTGCATAGGAGGAGGAGCTACTCCCATCCCCACGGGGAACCATAAAGCCTTCACCCTGCAAGTGCACACTGCTTGATAATGGAAGCTTCCATCCAGCATTGAAATAAATTCCCTCCCTCAGAATGCACAACGTAATGCTGCCCCTTCTGCAAGGGATTGTGGGTGCATGTGTCCTATGGTCCTGCTATGACCCAACCACTCCCATCTTTCCCTGCCAGCTTTTTCAGGCATCTGGGCTGCTGCTGCCAGAACTTGGATCACCTTGGCTTTTATCCTTTTAAGCCACTGGGACTGCCTTACACCATCTCAGCACATTGTCTGCAGTGGTTGTTGTACTTGTTTAGGTAGTTTAGTCATTCTTTAGGTGCTCATTTTGCCAACCTTACTGCTATACTCTGTGGACCGCCTATTGGTATTGGTTACCATTTAACTTCCTGGATGGGTCTTTGTCTTCTGCCATGGTAACAGTGCTTGCAGCCTTCCCTGCCACCCCCATCCTCACTAACACACACACACACACACACACACACACACACACACACACACACACACACACACACACACACACACACACACATATACACACACACAGTTGTGCATCATTTTCACTACTGAGGCTTTCCTGGTAGTTTTAGTATTGCATGAACATGAGTAAATATGCTGTTTCTATGTACCTGCAGGTTGTATACTTTGCATGTATATCCTGACACTGCACATGAAGATTTCTGTGACTTGTATTTGCATGAGTTCTAAGGTTAAGTGTTTTACAGTTAATGGCTCTGCATATGTATTTCTCTACCCATGATAATGTGCTTAACCAATATGTTGTATGGCTATATATCTCAATACTGTTATCTGCAAGAAATACTGTTGCTAGGAATTGTCAGTCTTTCTGTGCAGGTTTTGTTAATTTGTGTTGATTGCTGCCATAAGGTGTCTAAATTCCCACAATATGTATTCCTAGTTCAGGGTCACATTAATAAGAACATTTTTTTTTTGCAAAACAAGAAACTCTCCTCACCCTGGAGAATATAGACATGTATGCAGTTACTGAAACATGGTTTAAATCCATGGAGAGCACCTTGACAGTGCAGTGCTACAATGCCTTCCACATATATAGGCCAGCTACTTCTGCAATTACCAAAGGTGGATGTTTCTCACTCTGTATCAAAAGCAAACTCATCTCTAGACTAGTCAAACAGGATGATGTGTTTCAGCTTCTCCATGTCTAAATTTCCATAGGTGAAGACCCATTTTATATCCTTACAAGCTATAGGTCACCCTGTATGACCCAGGAAACCTGTAACTCTTACTTGGACTTACTGGAGGCTCTCTACATTCAACCCATTATCATATTCATGGGTTACTTCAGCCATCTCACTATAAACTGGGATGCTTACATGACTCCAAAATTATAGGTCCAGAGATTCCTGGGACCAGATAATCCATGCACCCACTAGAGGTGCAAACATACTCAAGCTGGTGCTTACAAACATGGGAGAATGCTGTAAGCTAATGTATTTTTTGGTAAGGTCAGACCCAAAGTGGTCTCCCTCATAATAAAAATAATTTCTGTGACCTTAGCTAACTCTATAACAATTAGGAGGTATTCAAAGGCACACTTTCTACTACTGAGTGATAAACTGTCAACATTTCAAGCCCTCAAACCCTGAGAGCACAGTTGCCTAAGCGGAATTGTTCACAGAAATCCTGTACAATCATGTCAGTACATGCATAGAGGCAGCTGTTTCTGCCAGAAATAAACTAAGAACTAACTGGTGCAGCAGTAGCATTGTTGCCTCATAGCAAGAGGTTCTCCTGTTTGATTCTCGGCTGGAGTGCCTTCTATGTGGAGTCTGCATGTCCTCCCAGCGGTCAAGTGGCATTCGAAAGACATGCGTGAATGGGCGTGCCTTTGTTGAAGGTTGGGTGTCGGGCTGGCAATTCGGCACCATAAAAAATCTACTGCCAATCGTTAGAGGACCGGAGTTCCGTTGTGGTGACCCCTAATCGGGAAAAGCTGATAAGACAAACAAACTAACTCAAAAAAACAAACCACCCTGGTGGACTCCAAGCATAAACCAGTTGTACAACAAAAGAAAAAAAGTCATAGCCAGACTTAGGAAGTGCTTTGCCCAGCATGATAAAAATACTGTCATTGATCTAAACAAACAAACAACTAAGAGAATAAATTAAGGCTACTAAAGTCAAATTTGAGGTAAAGATAGCCTCAGGCAAAGGACAACCACAAGGCTTTCTTTAGCTATTTCCAAAATCTCAAAGGCAGCTCACATCAGTGTACAGAACTGGTTGTAAATGGAGCTAGCTAGCCGAAAGATATAGCAAATCTTCTGGCTGACAAACTCAGCTCCAGTTTACTGCCCCCATGGCAGTACCATCAAACCCACATCCCCCCCAGCTATCACTGGAGAGCAAATCCTAGATGTGGTGTCTAAGGCTAAAAGCACTATATCGATCGGCTCTGATAATATCCATGGATGCCTCTATTGTATTTGTTGACTGGGAAAGCCTGATTGGGCAAGACATACCTTTCAGAGGAGACCCAGGGAGAAAAGCTGCACAAATAAGACATCTAAGAAATGAGTGAACTGTAATTCAATACGTAAATTAAATGCACAAGGATAAGAGCACTATAAAGATAAGACAAAGATAAAATGTGGTGTAAAGGTAGGCAGTAATATAACAATACAGAAAAATAAAATACCAAACACTGCCTAATACAGAAAACCGCTTAGACCACTTGTAAATTAGTAAAAATGTATAAACCAAATCCAAATAAGTGGTCAAGCGTAGCAGGTCGAAAAGACTGAGTGAGTCCAGGTATAATTCAACGATTTATTCCACAGTATTGCAAAGACCATACAATACACTGTAACCAGCAGTTGATAAGCGCTTTCACCCAAAAATGAGCTTCATCAGATCAAATCACTGCTACCCATGATTCCTTTTATATTACATATTTAACAACCCCCTATCAAACAATCAACTGATTAAATAATTAAGCATATAACAATGATAAAATCTCATGTACTTAAAAACAGTTGAAACACTCAATATAGAGGCCAAACTCATGATAATGTACACTGCATAAATATATGTCTGGTGTATATATACTATCTACAAAGCCATGTTATCTAAAATCTCTATATATGTGTCTTTTGTTTAAATAATCTATTAAAAATATATATAATATAATGTATAAAAATATGTATATTATATAAATATAACCTCCTAAAAACGCATACATCTTTATATTCAATATATACCAAAATGGCATCTTTATATGAGGCTGATACCAAGCATTGTCTTGTGTAACAAATAATAACTAATTTGGGTGTACCTTGAACATGTACTACCTGAGTTTAACATTCCTCCTTTTTTTCAAGGCTGGCTTGATAGAGGCTCTCTCATTCAAACCTGAGCCTCTGTCTGCTCTTAACCTCATAATCCACTTGCTTTCTCTATCCTCAGTGTGGTTTCTAATGTCCCCACCCCTAATATTGGGTTCTATTAAAGCCCTGAATGAAAATGGTGTTCATTCCTAACTCAACCACATGTTTAGCCAATGCATTATGTATATTACCTTTTTCATATGGTATATATGTTCACGTATTCTATCCTTAAAATGACGGTTGGTCTTGCCAACATAAAAGCATTACATACCTGGCAAACTGCCAGATATACAATGTCCTTTAGTCATGCATGTGGCTGCTACTTGGGTTCTAAATTCTATAACACGAATCTGGATGTATAAATACTGTGTCATTGTCTATGTATACATTGATTTACAACGTCCACATGCCTCAGTATGGCTAGGTTCTAATTGTCGCCATCCTTTTGGAATAACATAACAACCTTCTAAGATTCAATTTATTCCTATATAAGAAACCCGGCTCTTCCCCAACTACTTTTCTGATTCCTTCATCTGTGCATAATGACGAATGCTTTACTGACTATGTCCCTAAGGGCCATACAGTCATTTGTATATGGTAAAGAAAACTTAACCTCCTTCCTCATTACTCTTACTTTTTCATCTCTCTCTGGTCTGGGTCCATAATATGGAGCTGCTCTACCTTGCCTGAGTTCACCTATGTCCTCTAGTTGATTATCACTTTATTTCTTTTAGCACTATATCCTCTCTCTACTAATCTATCTTTTAAATCTACAATTCCTGTCTCAAAACCCGTGTTAGTTGCATTAAGCCTGGATACACGCATATCTTGTCCCCTGATAATGTTCTTGAATATGTGTTGTGGGTGCATACTATTTCTTGACAAAATCGTGTTATGATGGCAGGGTTTATGTATACACCTGTATTCACTAAACCACTATCCAACTTCTCTACAAACAAATCAAGGAAATCTATCCTTTCAACGGAGTGATTCATGGTAAAGACCAAATAATTAGTAAGGCCATTCATCATTGCAAGAAACCTCATTAATGCACATACTCTCCATAAAATAAAACATCATCTACAAAACGCCTGTAGAATAATACAGACTGTTTATATTCTTCAGTTTGGAATAAAACTTTGTTCTCCCAATGAGCTAAAAACATGTTCAAGATAGCTGTTTGCACATGGAGTACCCATGGCAACCCCAGCTTGCTGTTTATATATTAACTCATTGAACATGAAAACATTGTTATCCAGTACTAAACTCATGAATTGCGATATCAGATCTATCAAGATAGCTGAATAAGTACTATGTTCCAACAAATAATCTTTAATGTATGTAATGCCTATATCATTAGGTAACACAGTGAATAATGATTGAATATCAAGCGTGACAAATATTAAATCATCAATATCTTTTATCCTACTCATACAATCATATAATTCCAGTAGGAACTGCTTAGAATCTCTAAGTATATTAGAATTGTTATTCAACACAGGACGTAGATGTTTCTCAATAAATACTGAGATGTGTTCAGTGACCCATCCTTGTCCAGAAACTACTGGTCTCATCGGTGGGTCACTGACACTCTTGTGTATCTTAGGAAACCTTGTATCAAAGGAATCAAAGGACTCACAATTCTTAGATACTCAAATAGTTCTTTATCTATAGTGCCACGTTGAACATATCCATTAAAGTATTACTGACATACAGGATAATATTATTAACCACATCACGATTAATCTGTGAATAAAACTTGTCATTCAACAAGTTCAACATGGCAGTATGATAGAACAAGGTGTCCATAATAACAACCTGTCCTCCCTTGTCAGCTGGTCTTATCATTATTGTTTCATCTTTCTGTAAGTTACGTAAACTGTCTCTCTCCTTTCTGGTGAGATTGTCCTTCCTCTTCCTATAAACATTATTATTATAATATCTATGCAACTCATCTTCTGTTAGTTTTAAATAGGCCTCAACAAGAGGATGGTGTATCGGTGTAAAACCGATCTAGTGAGATGGATATAGAACTTGATTATGAGCCCCGGGGTGTAGACCTGGGCTCTTCGGTTCTATTGGTAAGGAGATTTGAGAAAAAATTACAATGTTCGAAGGCTGCGTCTTGGCAGCTGAATGACGTGCAGCATACTGATGACGACAATGCGCCAGCAATAGATTTGGAGAGGCTACAGCATATGCTTGACAAAGTGGAGAAGGATTTTGGGCGTCTGAAGAGACTACAGACACAACGGATGCATTTCCAGTATTGCCTGGAGCAGCGGATAATACCAAGAGGTCTGCGAGTCTTTAATATGCCAAACCAGGGAGAGCACCATCCGGATTTGTTGATTAGATGGCAGCGTATTAACCTGGAGGTTAGTAGACAATATATGCAGCTTTTAATTGACTATTTTGTACCCGAGGAGAATGAATTAATAAAGGACATAAAAAAGCAATGCTCAGATATCTTTTCTACGTTTCCTGAGACTTTAATTATGCCGCTATTTGAGAGTCTACTTGACGGCGTTTCGGCGCTGGAGCGTAAACTAATCCAACAAAAACAAAACAAAATTAGACGTGACCATAAAGATTTTTCTTTAGGACACGTCTTTGTATGGCCTAGATATGGCGATAGAGAAGGCATTAATGTGACTGACAAGAGTAACGGACATAATTTACATAATGTTGTTGAGAATACATCTGTTTCTGTTACTAAAACTGTCAATGCTTTAAATGTTGATTTAAAGAATACTGTTAGTGCATTAGATAATATTGCAGTACATGAATCAATACATGGGATTAATTCAAATGATATATTAAATACAACATCGGCTAGGTTGACTAACGGGTCTGTAGATACTGAGGATGTTATCAGCATTATACATGCTGAGAGTGACCCAGTAACTAGCGCAGTTACAACAATGCAAGAAATGACACGTAAGGAAACCACAGATATAAATTTGTACCCTAATGTGCAAGTTGTCAACAGATTGACAAATGACAGGGATGTCAGGCCTAAATCAAACAATGATAGCATGACTATGGTGAATAGAATAGATGGAGAGATTCCTTTTCCCCTACCTGTGAGGAAGGACAGAGGGATGAAGAGGGGACGCTCCCTGAGCAGGGGGCGACAGAAAAGGAAATTCTCCGAGGAATTTCAACCACAACATACTATAAAGAAGATGTGGATGAACAAGATAGGATAGTGAATTCAATAGACATATCCATAGATACTCATACTACCTATACGAATAATTCATTAGTCTGTAACATTTCTGGACGTGAATTGACAGAGCATGAAATTAAATTATTAAACAAAGGACTTAGTTTTATCCCTAGTGGTCGTAGTAATTTAGCCGATATGATATTGGACACAAGGATGTTTTGTCGTAATTTAATGTTGAAATTGATGTTTCAGAATAGTGATGGGGATACTACAACTGGTAGGGAAACAACATTGGCATTCGAGAAACTAAGTAGTTTTACACCGATACACCATCCTCTTGTCGAGGCCTAGTTAAAACTAACAGAAGATGAGTTGCATAGATATTATAATAATAATGTTTATAGGAAGAGGAAGGACAATCTCACTAGAAAGGAGAGAGACAGTTTACGTAACTTACAGAAAGATGAAACAATAATGATAAGACCAGCTGACAAGGGAGGACAGGTTGTTATTATGGACACCTTGTTCTATCATACTGCCATGTTGAACTTGTTGAATGACAAGTTTTATTCACAGATTAATCGTGATGTGGTTAATAATATTATCCTGTATGTCAGTAATACTTTAATGGATATGTTCAACGGTGGCACTATAGATAAAGAACTATTTGAGTATCTAAGAATTGTGAGTCCTTTGATTCCTTTGATACAAGGTTTCCCTAAGATACACAAGAGTGTCAGTGACCCACCGATGAGACCAGTAGTTTCTGGACAAGGATGGGTCACTGAACACATCTCAGTATTTATTGAGAAACATCTACGTCCTGTGTTGAATAACAATTCTAATATACTTAGAGATTCTAAGCAGTTCCTACTGGAATTATATGATTGTATGAGTAGGATAAAAGATATTGATGATTTAATATTTGTCACGCTTGATATTCAATCATTATTCACTGTGTTACCTAATGATATAGGCATTGCATACATTAAAGATTATTTGTTGGAACATAGTACTTATTCAGCTATCTTGATAGATCTGATATCGCAATTCATGAGTTTAGTACTGGATAACAATGTTTTCATGTTCAATGAGTTAATATATAAACAGCAAGCTGGGGTTGCCATGGGTACTCCATGTGCAAACAGCTATGCGAACATGTTTTTAGCTCATTGGGAGAACAAAGTTTTATTCCAAACTGAAGAATATAAACAGTCTGTATTATTCTACAGACGTTTTGTAGATGATGTTTTTATTTTATGGAGAGGGGAAGTATGTGCATTAATGAGGTTTCTTGCAATGATGAATGGCCTTACTAATTATTTGGTCTTTACCATGAATCACTCCGTTGAAAGGATAGATTTCCTTGATTTGTTTGTAGAGAAGTTGGATAGTGGTTTAGTGAATACAGGTGTATACCGCAAACCCTGCCATCATAACACGATTTTGTCAAGAAATAGTATGCACCCACAACACATATTCAAGAACATTATCAGGGGACAAGGTATGCGTGTATCCAGGCTTAATGCAACTAACACGGGTTTTGAGACAGGAATTGTAGATTTAAAAGATAGATTAGTAGAGAGAGGATATAGTGCTAAAGAAATTGATAATCAACTAGAGGACATAGGTGAACTCAGGCAAGGTAGAGCAGCTCCATATTATGGACCCAGACCAGAGAGAGATGAAAAAGTAAGAGTAATGAGGAAGGAGGTTAAGTTTTCTTTACCATATACAAATGATTGTATGGCCCTTAGGGACATAGTCAGTAAGCATTGGTCGATATTATGCACAGATGAAGGAATCAGAAAAGTAGTTGGGGAAGAGCCGGGTTTCTTATATAGGAATAAATTGAATCTTAGAAGGTTGTTATGTTATTCCAAAAAGGATGAGCGACAATTAGAACCTAGCCATACTGAGGCATGTGGACGTTGTAATCAATGTATATACATAGACAATGACACAGTATTTATACATCCAGATTCGTATATAGAATTTAGAACCCAAGTAGCAGCCACATGCATGACCAAGGACATTGTATATCTGGCAGTTTGCCAGGTATGTAATGCTTTTTATGTTGGCAAGACCAACCGTCATTTTAAGGATAGAATACGTGAACATATATACCATATGAAAAAAGGTAATATACATAATGCATTGGCTAAACATGTGGTTGAGTTAGGGAATGAACACCATTTTTCATTCAGGGCTTTAGAAGTAATAGAACCCAATATTAGGGGTGGGGACATTAGAAACCACACTGAGGATAGAGAAAGCAAGTGGATTATGAGGTTAAGAGCAGACAGAGGCTCAGGTTTGAATGAGAGAGCCTCTATCAAGCCAGCCTTGAAAAAAAGGAGGAATGTTAAACTCAGGTAGTACATGTTCACGGTACACCCAAATTAGTTATTATTTGTTACACAAGACAATGTTTGGTATCAGCCTCATATAAAGATGCCATTTTGGTATATATTGAATATAAAGATGTATGCGTTTTTAGGAGGTTATATTTATATAATATATATATTTTTATACATTATATTATATATATTTTTAATAGATTATTTAAAGAAAAGACACATATATAGAGATTTTAGATAACATGGCTTTGTAGATAGTATATATACACCAGACATATATTTATGCAGTGTACATTATCATGAGTTTGGCCTCTATATTGAGTGTTTCAACTGTTTTTAAGTACATGAGATTTTATCATTGTTATATGCTTAATTATTTAATCAGTTGATTGTTTGATAGGGGGTTGTTAAATATGTAATATAAAAGGAATCATGGGTAGCAGTGATTTGATCTGATGAAGCTCATTTTTGGGTGAAAGCGCTTATCAACTGCTGGTTACAGTGTATTGTATGGTCTTTGCAATACTGTGGAATAAATCGTTGAATTATACCTGGACTCACTCAGTCTTTTCGACCTGCTACGCTTGAATACAGAAAAATAGTTGGAAGGTTGTACACTTGTTTGCGCATTAGACTTCTTATCAACAGAGTGCTGTATATTGTAATGAATAGTTAGGTAGTTTAATGTGGTGTTTTATTAACCTGGAGTGTCACAGAAGCAAAGCCACATGTTTTTAAAATGAAGTTTTAGATCGGTTTTGAAAATGTTTAGGTTATTGATTTATCTCAGCAAGTCCATCATAAAATTCCATGCTCTTGATACATAGTTGGAATAAAGATCGTCTCTTCCCCTGTTATTTAATTTGTATATGGCAAGGAACAGTATGTCGCCAGATCATAATGTTCTTTTGGGTGAGTAAAGGTAAATGAGAGGTTCAAGGTTCGGGCATTGCTCTGGTTTGTATAGTGTTTTATGAATTATCGCAAGTTGAGAGTAGATGAGAGTGTATGGGATTTCTTACCGGCTTAATGATAAAAGGGCTAGGCAGTAAGTGATTAGCTCTTTGGGGTATATTTTTCACAAATTTAGATATTTTATTGTACTGTTGTTGATATTTTAGGGTACTGCAGGAATTTAAGTTAGTTAGAATTGGAGAGGCATATAGAAGGGTAGGGAGAAGAAAAGACGCAGCGATGTTTCTCCTTGTAGAATTGGTAAGGAAGTGTCTGGCTCAGTATAGGCTGCCTGTTTTTTAGTGTATTTTTTATTGCTTGAGATATATGAATTTCACTTGGTCATCTATTATGACCCCGTCAGTTTGGTTTCTGTAACTATTTCAATTTTAGTATTGTTCTTAGAGATTATAGTGAAAAGATTTCTTTGGAAGTTAAATTTTTCAGGGATTAAAAATAATCTGGTTTTCTTAGCATTTAGGAGTTGGCAGTTGATGTGCCAGGTTTTGACTGAGGCAAAAGATTCTTGGTTGCATTGTTGGAAGGTTGATCATTTTTTGATTGTACAGATGACTGTGGAGTCATCGGCGTATTGGACTATTGTTCCCTGCTTGGTCATTTATAAAGATATTGATCAGTAGGGGGCCAAGTATAGAACCACATGACACAGCAATAAATATGGGTAGGAAAGAAGAGTAGTCATTTTCCCTTTTCTCAACTTGCTGCCTATTAATTAAATAACTTTGATATCAGAGAAGGGCAGGGTTAGAGAAGTCTAAGCCGGAAGGTTTATGTAAGAGTTTAGTGTGTCAGGCTGCATTAAAAGCCTTTGATAAATCCAGGAAGAAGGTGGACATGATTATCAGAATTCCTATTTAGGTTGACTTTACTAATGAAACTAAGCAAGGCAGTAGTGGTACATTGATGGGGTCTAAAGCCATGCTGTGTTGGATAAATGTATTTATTTGCTAGTATGTGTTTAAAAAGTTGGGAGTGGATGCACTTCAAAATATTTGATAGGGGTGACAGTATAGCAATGGGCCTATAATTTAAGAAGTCAGTGGAGGAGCCATCTTTGTGTAGAGGTATAACATAACATTTTTTCCAGAGTTCAGGGGCATAATTTTCTTTTAATGATTTGTTGATAAGGATAGATATAGGATATGCCACTGCTTTGGCAGCACTCTTGAGATATTCTGGAGGGAGGTTGTCAGGAGCTATGGCAGTAGGTTTTAGTTTTAGTAGGAGTTTTTTGGTGGAGGAGGTGGAGACTGAGATGAAACAGAATGTGTTCTCTGGGCTGGCAGTTTGTGTAGGAGGAAGTAAATTAGTTGATGAGGTATTATTGAGTAGAGAGGCTACTGATTAAATAAAGTGGGAGCTGAATTTGGAGGCTATGCTTACATTTTGGTGAGGGACAGAAGGAGATGGAGGGAGTTGTTTTGCCTGGATTAGTTGGTGATTGATGCCTACAATAGTTCTGGATTTGTCTGGTGCTTTTCTTAGTAACTAGTGTAATATACTGATACAATAAGGGTGTAGGGCAAACCAAATGACATAACTAATAGCCAAAGAGAAATTTGTCTTCCAAGGAGAAAACCCAGTGCACGATGCTCTCTCTTCACTATTTCCCTTTTATGACTGGAATCGACAATTTATCATCATTTGAGCTTTTTGAGTTTTCTGTGGGGCAAGCCCATGCACTTTTCGTTTATATATAATAAGTTTGCTTGATATTTTTATTGTTTTATGAACAAATTTGTTCCAGTATTGTGTACTGGGTTTTCTCCTTGGCAGACTGTTTTCTCTTTGGTAACTAGTATACTATGTTTTTTTTATCATGTCTGATATGGCATTTGACAAGGTTTTTTTAGTTGTCTGAGTTATAGTAAGTTAGGGATTGATTTGTCAGCCAAGTTGCCCATGCTTTGTCCCTGTTTTTCATTAATTACCTGATGTGCTTAAATAGCCTTGGAGCAGGTTTGGCTTTGATTATTTTAGTCCTAATAGGTGCTATTTTGTTGAATATGATCAGAATTGCTGAGGGTCAGGTTTTTTAGTATGTTCCCATTTTTGTACTGCAGAGTGGCTGTTAAGCGTTCAGATTAAAATTTGCTTAGGTTTCTTACACTGTTAAACTGGTGTCTGCAGTCTAAATGAGATTGCTGTCTTACTAGGCAGGTTTGGAGGTGATCACCGAGGGAGTTTGGGAGAGTGCCATAGACTGTGTGTTTTTCTGGGTGGGATATAAGAATCCAGTGTAGGATAGATTATTTTGATTGTTTATTGTATTTTGTTGGGGAGTTTTTAATTTTTATTTTGGGAGAATCCATATAGCTGTATACTGTTTGAGGGGGTTATTGGTGGCAGTGGTGCTCCAATCTAGATTGACATCACCTAGGATTATTGTTTTTTTGCTGTATGTTAGAAGTTGACAGTTGGGGGTATTGTTGTCTGGAGGTAGGTAGAGGCCTGCCTTGAGTATTTTTTATACAAGTTTAATTTGAGTGAGTAGTTCTACAGTACAGAATCGAGGTTGGGAAGTAGGGTAGGGGAAACTTCATCTGTTCTTGTAAATTATTGTTCCTTTTCCTGCCTGTTTGTTTTCTGTATAACCTGATCATGTTGTACCCAATAGGAGGTAGGATTTCTTCATTATTTATCTCTCATTTTAGCCAGGTTTCTGTGACAAGTAGAATATCATAAGTGTAAGTGACTACCCAAGCATGTACTTCTGGGAGTTTATTGCATATGCTTTACAGATTTAGATGAAATATTTTATAGATGAGAAATTTCTGTAGTTATGAGTGAGTGTTGGAAGGTTTATAGGCTGGGGTATAGATGTTGGGGTTGGTCCTGGGTTAGGGTGAATATCACCACTTAGATTTAGTTTTATGATAGACAATTGACAGGGAAATGTCCATTAGTTTTTGGCAACATGCTTGATATAGTATTTTGGAGTAGCTGGGCTTAGTTTGAAATACTTTTAATTTGTAACAGTTGATTTGAGAAGAGTGTTGTAAGGATGGGTTGATGCTAAGATTGTGGTTAGATGTTGCATGGGGAGGACTGGATGTGATGGAGGTAGGAATTAGCAACTGTTAGCGATGGAAGTGGCAAGCTGTAAAAAGTACAATGCACTATTGTTGGAAAGAACTATTAGAATGTAAAGGGTGGTACTTGTGGGTAGTTTAATTGTAGAACTTCTGTGCAGTTTGTGGGAGGAGGAAGATGCCCTGTAGGTTTGAAGTAACAGGGGGTGGGTTGGAATCAAGAGCTGAGAAGGGAGTGAAGTGAGCCTGAGTTTAGAAGATAGCAAAACTAGAAGTTGCTAACCCATTCACATGGTAAGAATGCTGAATGTTCAAGAATAACTAGTGAATGGCAGTTAAAGCTGAGGTACCCTTGTTGTATAAAAAGTAACTTTATGTGAAGTGAAAGCAGAAGTATTGCTTGACCTTGTGTCGAGCATTTTGGCACTTTGGAAGTACAGTTTAGAGTATGGAAAGAGTGATTTAGATTTAAGAAAATAACTTACAGTTAGTAATTGTAAGAGTGTTGGAGAAGGGTCTTAGCATCTGTCCAGTTGTAGTTAGTTTATTTAACATTCTTAAATTTGACAAAGATATCACCTACACTTATTACTTCAGAAATAGTACTATGGGGTCGTTGAGCCCTACAAATCAATGCAGTCCAAAGCAGTGACTGGCTGCCAGCTTCCTGGGGTGTATTTTTCGATATTTCAGTCTGTACAGAAGGGGAAGAGACAGATTAAAGAAAGGAATGTGTTGAAAACTTGTAGTGAGTGCAATAGCAGGGTGTTTTAACTTTAATATTTACAAAGTGGTATACAACACAATATGCCCTGCTAGCAAACACTAGTGCTTTCTAAAGAGGCTCCCGTGAAGACCAGCATGACTACTGGCATGCATTAGCAGCTGAAAAACGCTTACTGAATATGGGTAGGAATTGTGGCCATGTGTGTGGAGCTGTCATGTAATATATTTACTGTGCTGTCTATAAGTAGAAGTTACACAAGTCCAATTTAACTTGAAGCCAGATTGGATGAGTTCAGGTTGGTTAATTTGTGCCATACAGCACAATAGAACACTTATCATAGTGTGTTATACAGCACACTGTGTAACAAATGTACTATTATATGATAAGATCTTTTCTGAACTACACTGTTATTGTCCTGTTGAGTCAATTATGCAGATGCTAACGTGCAAGTGATTGGCCCGACATATACAATCAGCACAGCTCTTTCAGTAAAACTCTTTAGGGTAAAAGGCCTATTGATAAACATTCCTGTAGTAGGCAATTAAATGCTCTATAGATAAGCGGTGTATTGCTTGCCAAGAGTCAGGCTATTGTTAACAGGTAGACATCCAAATGGCACAAATATTAATTCTGACAGGCTTTATCTGCCTTAGGCATTAGTAATATTGCATAAACACTAGGAACATTTACAAACTGTAGTTAAATGGTCTCAGTTCAGAGAAAAAAATAAATTCCTTCCTAATATTCATTTAAATGATAAAGAGAGATCTTGTGATGGTACAGGTAACTGCATAGACTATCACTTCATTTACTAGTTAACAAATTTCAGTGTACTACCATGACAAGAAGGCCATTGCTGCAAACCCTGGAAGTATAAGTGGTATCCCCTCAACAGCAGTTAATTAGAACTCAACAATCAATAAAATCGAAAGGCATATGCATACTTTCTGAACAAGAAATGTGCAATGACATTACAGTGCCATTTTAAGTGCTCCAACTATGCATACATTTTCAACAAGAAACATACAACACCATTACAAGCATTCCAAATGTTACAAAGGTATTCATTGTTTAGTTAGCACAAACGCTAAAACATGAACTATTGGGACTACTGGAATCATTGTTTAAGCATAGCCTCCAGGCAAGCTTTATGCCATGTGAATGGAGAACTGCAACTGTCATCCCTCTTCACAAGGGCAGGCCATCAACAGACTTTGGGAGCTACAGACCCATAAGTTTGATTAGTCTCATATATGCAAATGGCAGATCATGTCTACTCAGCCTGGTGGACTTATTTGAAAAGGTCATAAGGGCAATGGATGAGAGTAATTGGTGCATACTGCCTCCCTTGACCTGTCTAAGTCATTTGAAACAATACCCCACTTGAGCATTGCTAACAAACTCACTGATGTAGGCATAAATCCCTATTTTGAGCATTGCTAACAAACTCATGGATGTAGGCATAAATCCCTATTTTACATGCTGGATAGCCAGCTGGCTGTCATATAGGAGCCAGGAAGTTAGGTTACAGGAGACCACTTGCACAAAGAGGCCATTCACTACCGGAGTCCCTCAGGGCTCTGTGCTGAGTCTACTCCTTTTTGACATCTAGCTTTCGGAGGTCAAGGCCAATGTCAAGCACTTCTGGCTGACTAAGTTTGTAGATGATTGCAAACTAGGAGCTAGAATTCCCCCTAAAGGAAGGACTAACACAGACAGATGACTGATACTAAAGCCATGGCTTAAAATTCAATGCCAAGAAATGCGTACTACTACATCCTGTGGGAAGTCAGCCATCTTAGGAAAATACCTCATCAATAAACACCCCCAAGAGTATAACCAATGGTCAGGGATTTGGTTATATATGTAGATAGTAACCTAGCTTTCAACCAGTTTGTGTCTAAGTTAGTAAGTAAATCATTCTATGGTCCTGAGCTTATATGCAAGGGCATGGCATCTACATCCAAAGAACTTATCATTCCTCTGTATTTGCTCCACATCAGACCCATAATTGAGAACAACACCCTTTGCAGGCACATGCAACAACTGGAATGTCCACAGAAATTCCTTACAAAAAGAATACAGGTTTAAACAGCATGCCCTGTGCAGATTGCTTTATGTCTTTCTCTGTATACTGTTTCCTACAGACTTTTGAGAAACAGTCTACGCCTGGCATACAAGGCATCTTTGGGACAAACTCTGATGGACTTTCTGTATACCTACAAAATGAATGGCATCAGAATTACTAATCTAGGGGTTTAAACTATACTTGTGATATACATAGGGCATGTTGTAGGGACAGGCATATGTCTCAGATAATTCCCCTTCCCCTTATCTGGAACAGGCTTCCTATCCATGTGAAGTAGAGCTATTCCCAAACTGTATTCAAGAGAATATACATGTATGTGTGTGTGTGTTTGTGTATATATATATATATATATATATATCTACTTCAGATGATCGAACTATCAAAAGTTCGACTTTCATATGGCTGAGAACATATGATCGAACTTTTGAAAGTTCAAAC
Source organism: Protopterus annectens (assembly GCF_019279795.1). Lineage (NCBI taxonomy): Eukaryota > Metazoa > Chordata > Ceratodontiformes > Protopteridae > Protopterus > Protopterus annectens. The sequence goes on from NC_056738.1 coordinate 37,411,028, forward strand.
ATCTAATAAAGAAGTAAAAAAAAAAAATTACCTGAACGGTTTTAGCAGGGGGGCTAACTCCCCTCTACTCCCAATACCCCCTGCTGTTTATATATGCCAACTCCGAGATCGCACTACAGTGTGGAAAAGGGAAATCTTCCCATTCCGCTGTGTATGGAGAACTCCATTAAGACCGTTCAAACTTTCAAATGTTTGATCATATGGTCTCGGCCATATGAAAGTCAAACTTTTGCAAGTTCGATCATATGAAGGGGATCCATATCTATATATATATATATATATATATATATATATATATATATATATATATATATAAAATAATCCACCAGGTAAATGCTCCGTTGCTCTTAAAAAGAATAAAATGTGGAAAGTGTAAAAGCAACAAAGGAGCGACCAAGGCAAAAATAGTCACTGAGATAAAAGTCACTGAATCCTTTACCATAAAACGATTTATTGAAGCAGAATGAACCATAAAAAATGGTAAGCGCTTTCGCATAGAGCTTCCTCAGACCAACAAACACAAGAGTAAAAACATCTTATATAAAAGAATTTGAACATCAGGTCCTCCAATCATGGATGAGTATCAATCACCAATCAGCCCTTAAAAACATAGTACCATAATGAACAAACACACAATACAAGACAATATGATCAAAGACCATAGGGAACATATAAACATCTATACATAAATATAAAAAATAAACATTTAAAACCTAACAATACAATATATACACAGTAAAATCAAATACTATTTCCTAACCCTATGCTTTTTTAACAACGGCTTCAAAGAAGCCCATTCATTCAGGCCACTGCCCCTATCAGCTCTCAAAATAATCATCCAATTGGTCTCCTTATACTCCATATGATTACGAATATCTCCTGCTCTGATAGTGGGTGTTATGATATCAATGACCCTAAACATGAAGCTGTGTGTCTCTCCACACTCTGCAACATGTTTTGATAGAGCATTATGATCAGAATGTACCCGAATACTGTACATATGTTCCCTCATCCTCTCACGTAAGGACCTGTTGGTCTTCCTTATGTAAAAGGATTTACAGTGGATGCACTCAGCTAAATAAACCACATTTGTGGTTCTACAATTGGCATCTACATGAAAAGTAAATGCTCTATTTAAATTAGGATGATTAAAAGTCTCAGAAGTATTGATCAGACCACAGAAGTTACAAGTACCACAGGGGTGGGTCACTCCTATCCTCATGGCATTGGTACCCAAATCCCAACCTTGGCATAACGACCTCTTCAAATTCTTCCTATTCCTGTATAAAAACAAAGGCTTATCACCAACTATACCACCAACCATGGAGTCCACTTGCAGGATAGACCAATGCTGCCTGAAGAGCTCAGTGAGTGCTCTATTATCTCGTGTATAAAATAGAGGTATCTTCACAAAGCCCCTCTCAACTGTGAACTGTTCATGGGCATACGATGATGTCTCAACAACAGGACCATAATAAGGTGCTGCTGCACCTTCTCTTAGTGATCCTAGATCAGACCAACTATTAGCAATCTCTTCCTTCCTATAACCTCTTGACATAAGTCTTGTTCCAAAGAACTAATTTCAGTCTGAAAACCCTCAAGTGTGGGGTTCAAACGGGATGGTCTAATACCCTGTCCGCGTATCAAGTTACGGAAAATGTAATTGGGGTGCATACTGGTCCTACTAAGTAAAGTATTCCTAAAACAGGATTTACGGAAAATACCAGTATTGATAATAGACCCTTGTAACTTTTCAATAAATAATTCAAGGAATTCAATGTGTGCCTTGGAGAACTTCATAGTGAAGTTTAAACATTCACATAGGCCATTCATAAAGGTGGAAAAATCATACAAGGCAGCTATAGATCCTCCCCAAAGAAAAAACAAATCATCGACAAACCGTCGATAAAAAACTACATTTGCTTTAAATTCTTCAGACGGGAACAACACAACATTCTCCCATTGTGCTACAAACATATTGGCATAGCTATTGGCACAAGAAGTGTCCATAGCTACGCCGTGCTTCTGAATATAGATGTCTCCATGAAAGGTAAAAATGTTATTCTCTAGTATTATTTCTAAAAAATAACAAATAAGATCAATCTGCTTGTCCTGATATTCACTGTGGGCCCTGAGATATTCGTGCACATACCTCAAGCCCAACTCATTTGGAATCATTGTAAAAAGGGACTGAATGTCCATGGTGACAAAAACTAAATCATCAACATCAGGTACACCTTGTATACACCCATAAAGGTCCAAAAGAAACTGTTTAGTCTCTAAGTATGACCTTGTTCATATTAATAATTGCTCTAAGATATTTCTCCACATATATTGATAAAGCTTCCGTAACCCACCCAGCACCTGACACAATAGGTCTCATGGGTGGGTTAAACAAATGTTTGTGGATCTTAGGAAGTCCTTGCATTTTGGGTAATAATGGATCAGAGACGGTCAGGAAATGAAAGGTGTCATCAGAGATTAATCTCCACGGAAATATATCCATGATCGAATTCTGAATATTTGCAATGATTTTACAAACATCCTCTGTAGTGATTCTACTATAATAACTACCATCACTTAACATCTCCACCATAGCTTCAGTGTAATCTATGCTGTTCATCACAATTATTAGTCCTGCCTTATCAGCCGGCCTCACAATAATCTTGGAGTTATCTTGTAAGCGCCTCAAGGCTTTCCTCTCATTAAAGGTGAGATTATGTCTCTACCCCCCTCGGGTAGCTCCTACTCGTTTGTCATAATACTTCTAGATATCATCCTCAGTTAGTATCATATACGCCTCAACTAAAGGATGATTAATAGGAGTGAAAGTACTGAGTTTTTTAAAATAGGGGTAATTGCTATCAGACCCTTGGGGCCTCTCATCTATATTATCATTACTATGATAAAACCGCAACATAACATTTCTACAAAATACCTTCAAATCAAAAATTGTGTCAGTCAGCTTGCTATCACAAGATGGAATGAAGGATAGACCCTTACATAACACACTGGATTCATCAGGGTCCAAGGCATGAGATGATATATTTAGAATCAACGACTCTGTAATTTCCCCCACATTTTCTTCAGGGTATAATTCTGATTGTATTCCCCTGACAATTTACTCGTCTGATGGCCCCTGCTCCTGATCTGGTGCATCTCATCGTGCTGTCCACCCTGACGGGTAGGGGAAAAGGGAGATCACCCAAGGGGCCACTAACATCAGAAATGTTTGGTAGAGTTGTTCACTATACACCTATTCTTGGGTCGTACAACAGGATCATTATTCTCACTAGTTAGAGCTTTATGAACTATAACATTTGGATACAAATTATGTCCCACTGGCTTAAGAGGAGTGACCACATTGTTATCAAACAAACCATCATTTACAACAACATCAACCCGCTCATCCAAACAACAATTAGAAACAGGGTTGGCGTCACTATGTTCAGTGGAAATAACAGCTTCCAAACCACTGATAACAGGCAGAGAGACACTATTACCCCTGTCTACAGAACGCAAATTAATGTTGTTATTAGTATGTCTTCTCACCTTTGACTGACTCTCATTAATGACTGAACCAACTTCTTTCACCGCATGAACATCGCGGTGCACATTATTAACAACAAATTGTCCAACTTGTGGCCATAAAAACACATGACCCAGCCTAAAGTCATTACAGTCTCTTAATATCTTGGTCTTTTTCTGCTGGAGGAGTTTCCATTCAAAAACGGCAACTCCATCAAGCATACTTTCAATGAGCGTATCCACAGTCTCTCTGGAAAATTTCTTAAAGTCTCTTGTTTCAGTCTAAGGCTCTCTCTTAAATCATCCTCCTCAGGGCTGAAAAAGACATTAAGTAAACGCATATATTTAGCGCTTACCTCAAGGTTCAGTTGTTGCCATCTTGTCATGAGCTCGGGGTAGTGCGAATCCTGGGTGGGCATATTCAACACCCTAAGACCTCGAGGAACAATTTTCTTCTCTAGGCAATATTCAAAGTGTTGCCGTTGTAATTGAAACTTCTTAAGCTTCAAAAAGTCCCATTCTATCTTCCATATCTCGTTGTAGCTGTTCAAACTTCTGGGTCACATCTGTAATGTCATCATTGGTGTTATTCATATCAAGTTGCCATAACAACCAATTATCCTTCTGTAGATATCTAAAAAAAGTTCCGAGAGCACTGTCTCCGACCTACTACTCCTAGTAGGATTGTAATCCAACTCCACTGTAGCGGACAAATCTGTAGCCATGCCCCAGTGGATTATAATGCAACAACAAGATAAGACCAAAAGAAATATAATAATCCACCAGGTAAACGCTCCATTGCTCTCAAAAAGAATAAAATGTGGAAAGTGTAAAAACAACAAAGGAGCGACCAAGGCAAAAACAGTCACTGAGATAAAGTCACTGAATCCTTTACCATAAAACGATTTATTGAAGCAGAATGAACCATAAAAAGTGGTAAGCGCTTTTGCATAGAGCTTCCTCAGACCAACAAACACAAGAGTAAAAACATCTTATATAAAATAATTTGAACATCATGTCCTCCAGTCATGGATGAGTATCAATTAATCACCAATCAGCCCTTAAAAACATAGTACCATAGTGAACAAACACACAATACAAGGCAATATGATCAAAGACCATAGGGAAGATATAAACATCTATACATAAATATAAAAAATAAACATTTAAAACTTAACAATACAATATATACACAGTAAAATCAAATACTATGTGCTAACCCTACACCTTTTTAACAACGGCTTCAAAGAAGCCCATTCATTCAGGCCACTGCCCCTATCAGCTCTCAAAATAATCATCCAATTGGTCTCCTTATACTCCGTATGATTACAAATATCTCCTGCTCTGATAGTGGGTGTTATGATGTCACTGACCCTAAACATGAAGCTGTGTGTCTCTCCACACTCTGCAACATGTTTCGATAGAGCATTATGATCAGAATGTACCCAAATACTGTACATATGTTCCCTCATCCTCTCACATAGGGACCTGTTGGTCTTCCCTACGTAAAAGGACTTACAGTGGATGCACTCAGCTAAATAAACCACATTTGTGGTTCTACAATTGGCATCTACATGAAAAGTAAATGCTCTATTTAAATCAGGATGGTTAAAAGTCTCAGAAGTATTGATCAGACCACAGAGGTCTGGTACTTGTAAACTTGTAGTGACGCCAACCCTGTTTCTAATTGTTGTTTGGATGAGCGGGTTGATGTTGTTGTTGTAAATGATGGTTTTTCTGATGATAACAATGTGGTCATTCCTCTTAAGCCAGTGGGACATAATTTGTATCTAAATGTTATAGTTCATAAAGCTCTAACTAGTGAGAATAATGATCCTGTTGTACAACCCAAGAATAAGTGTATAATGAACAACTCTACCACTAACATTTCTGATTTAGTGGCCCCTTGGGTGATCTCCCTTTTCCCCTACCCGTCAGGGTGGACAGAACGATGAGATGCACCAGATCCGTGAACAGGGGCTGTCAGAAGAGGAAATTGTCAGGGGAATACAATCAGAATTATACCCTGAAGAAAATGTGGGGGAAATTACTGAGTCATTGATTCTAAATATATTATCTCATGCCTTGAACCCTGATGAGTCCAGTGTGTTATGTAAGGGTCTATCCTTCATTCCATCTTGTGATAGCAAGCTGACTGACACAATTTTTGATTTGAAGGTATTTTGTAGAAATGTTATGTTGCGGCTTTTTCATAGTAATGATAATATAGATGAGAGGCCCCAAGGGTCTGATAGCAGTTGCCCCTATTTTAAAAAACTCAGCACTTTCACTCCTATGAATCATCCTTTAGTTGAGGCGTATATGAAACTAACTGAGGATGATATCTATAAGTATTATGACAAACGAGTAGGAGCTACCCGAGGGGGGGTTGAGACATAATCTCACCTTTAATGAGAGGAAAGCCTTGAGGCACTTACAAGATAACTCCAAGATTATTGTGAGGCCGGCTGATAAGGGAGAACTAATAGTTGTGATGAACAGCATAGATTACACTGAAGCTATGGTGGAGATGTTAAGTGATGGTAGTTATTATAGTAGAATCACTACAGAGGATGTTTGTAAAATTATTGCAAATATTCAGAATTCGATCATGGATATATATTCGGGGAGATTAATCTCTGATGACACCTTTCATTTCCTGAGCATCTCTGATCCATTATTACCCATAATACAAGAACTTCCTAAGGTCCATAAACATTTGTTTAACCCACCCATGAGACCTATTGTGTCAGGTGCTGGGTGGGTTACGGAACCTTTAACAATATATGTGGAGAAATATCTTAGACCAATTATTAATATGAACAAGGTCATACTTAGAGACGCTAAACAGTTTCTTTTGGACCTTTATGGGTGTATACAAGGTGTACCTGATGTTGATGATTTAGTGTTTGTCACCATGGACATTCAGTCCCTTTTTACAATGATTCCAAATGAATTGGGCTTGAGGTATGTGCATGAATATCTCAGGGCCCACAGTGAATATCAGGACAAGCAGATTGATCTTATTTGTTATTTTTTAGAAATAATACTAGAAAATAACATTTTTACCTTTCATGGAGACATCTATATTCAGAAACACGGCATAGCTATGGGCACTTCTTGTGCCAATAGTAATGCCAATATGTTTCTAGCACAATGGGAGAATGTTGTGTTGTTCCCATCTGAAGAATTTAAAGCTACTGTAGTTTTTTATCGACGGTTTGTCGATGATTTGTTTTTTCTTTGGGGAAGATCTATAGCTGCCTTATATGATTTTTCCACCTTTATGAATGGCCTATGTGAATGTTTAAACTTCACTATGAAGTTCTCCAAGACACGGATTGAATTCCTTGAATTATATTTATTGAAAAGTCTATTATCAATACTGGCATTTTCCGTAAATCTTGTTTTAGGAATACTTTACTTAGTAGGACCAGTATGCACCCCAATTACATTTTCTGTAACTTGATATGCAGACAGGGTATTAGACCATCCTGTTTGAACCCCACACTTGAGGGTTTTCAGACTGAAATTAGTTCTTTGGAACAAAGACTTATGTCAAGAGGTTATAGGAAGGAAAAGATTGTTAATAGTTGTTCTGATCTAGGATCACTAAGGGAAGGTGCAGCAGCACCTTATTATGGTCCTGTTGTTGAGACATCATCGTATGCCCATGAACCGTTCACAGTTGAGAGGGGCTTTGTGAAGATACCTCTATTTTATACACGAGATAATAGAGCACTCACGGATCTCTTCAGGCAGCATTGGTCTATCCTGCAAGTGGACTCCATGGTTGGTGGTATAGTTGGTGATAAGCCTTTGTTTTTATACAGGAATAGGAAGAATTTGAAGAGGTTGTTATGCCAAGGTAGGGATTTGGGTACCAATGGCATGAGGATAGGAGTGACCTGCCCCTGTGGCACTTGTAACTTCTGTGGTCTGATCAATACTTCTGAGACTCTTGTGTTTGTTGGTCTGAGGAAGCTGTATGCAAAAGCGCTTACCACTTTTTATGGTTCATTCTGCTTCAATAAATCGTTTTATGGTAAAGGATTCAGTGACTTTTTTTATCTCAGTGACTGTTTTTGCCTTGGTCGCTCCTTTGTTGCTTTTACAATTTATATATATGTATATATATAAATGCGATGAAATACAAGCTAGAACCACCACAGCTCTGAAATCCAGGATAAAATTTTATTGATAAAAACGAACAGATAAGCGCTTTTGCATGAACACCTCATGCTTCATCAGATCTCACAGTAGAAAAAAGCACTCCGTTTAAATATCTGAACCATCCAATAATCAGGCACTTCGAATAAAATCATTAACTCAATTATGTAATTAACATTAAATTAACTTCAAGAAAATACAAATATACAATATATATATATATGTAAATAAACCAAGCAACCAAACGAGCGTAGGTGTAAGTCAATAAAAACACAATTCGTATAGAAATTCTTAAAAGAGCACAGACCTTCACTTGTCCTGACTGCAGAGTAGCGAACCAAGGTCTAAGAGATAACCACACTTCGGTTCCGGTTTCCAAATAGCGTAAATAAATAGAGAACACTCAAACTTCGTTGGAGTGTAAAAACACAAACCTCCGTGAGTCCTGATAAAAAGGTATTATATCCAAATGTGAGTAACAACGACCTTCCAGTTCAAGCACTCCAACTAAAGGAAACGGTTAATCCAAATTCAAAGAACTGCCACCATTCGGTTCACATAAAAAACTTTATTGCAAGGTTAGCGCTTTCACGGCCAGCAATAATAGCCGCTTCCTCAGACCAAAAACAAACAAACAATCCATAGCGCATAAAGCGCCAAATTTAAAGTACTCACTAACGTCCCCTGCTTGAAACGTCAATTCCTCATTAAAGCAACAGTAGCAAATACTTCATACAGCGTGCAAGATTTTGTAATTGATACCCATTCATAACTATGCCAACTTAAATAATGAAAATATTAGACATTATGATCCCAATACATTAATATAAATTAAAAACATTTATGACTAACTACAGATAAGTTAAAAACATCAAAACTCAATGTCTAAACGCTAGACATCATGCTAATGATTAGTGTGGCCCACTGAATGCTTAATAAATCCATCAACCACGCAGGCAATATATAGATATAGTAAAAATATATAGTAAAAAATAAAAAATAAAAAATAATAAATAAAAATACAAGCATACAATATTCAAGAGTAGACAACATAATGCTTGCAATATAGATGCTTACTGAAAAATGTACCTGAAATAAAACAATACAAATGTTGAAGTAAGAAATAAAAATTAAGGTGTATGATGAACTGAACTACCACAATGACATGAATAATAGGACTAAGATTAAGAGCACTGGATAAACAAAGAATATAGAAAAGAAAAGGAAGGTCGGAGACAGAATTTTCACAATGCGTGACAGTGCATCGGAAGTATACACAGAACTAATAGGGTATGACCAAACAATGTGATAAAGAAGTCATGTATATGAAAGGAGGATAGAAAAAATGTAACACAGAATGAAAGATGAAACAAAGGTCAGAGTGCCATACAACCAAAATGGGGTGGACCCTATCTAAGTGATCTACCTTTTAAATGAGGTTTGATGGACAATACTTCATTCAATCCTTTAGTTCTATGCGCAGCTAATCTGCAAATCCATTTCAGCTCTGCTTCCTCTGTGATGTTTCTCAGGTCTCCTAACCTTTCATTAGGTTGTACCACCTGCAGGACTTGGAACAAAAAGGTGTGAGTCTTCCCTTCCCTGATGGTATGTTTGGCTATGGCACTATACTCCTGACCTCTGGCCAAACAATATCCATGATCTCGTATTCTTTCACGTAGTGTTCTATTGGTCTTTCCTACATAGAAAGAAAAGCAATGAACGCAATGAGCAACGTATACCAAATTCTTGGTATTACAGTTACTGTCATATTGAATAGTCCAAAGGTGACCTGTAACAGGATGTTTATAATAGTGGGACTCATCAATAAAAATGCATTGCTGACATGTACCACATTTCTTGGTACTCTCAAAGCCAGTTCTAATTGGACCTATTGGCATTCTAGTTCCACACAGTAACCTCTTTAAATTGGGTAGATTACTGTAAGTAAAGGATGGATGAGATCCCACTACTTGAATTAATCTATCATCCGCTGTAAGTATATTCCAATGTTTTTGGATGTATGATTGTAATGTATTGGTACCTCTTCCATACGGTATGACGAAGCTCAAAGATTTTTCATGTGCGTTCACTGCTGAAGCCTCTGATCTGTCAATGTAATCAGAGAGATATGGTTTCGCCCTATCTTTTCTAAGATTGTCCATCTTCATATACATATTATTGATTTCTTGTTCAGTGTATCCACGTGTCAAGAGTCCTTCATGCAACTCCACTAGTCCATCTTGATAATCCTCATTCTTGGTAGAGAGTCTGGAAATACGCATCGCCTGTCCCTGGACAATATTTTTAAAAATATGCGGGGGATGCATGCTCTCACGATGCAAGAAGGAAGGTCTGTAGCAGGCTTTGTGATAAATCTTGGTATTAATCATGCCTGCTTCCTTGTAAATCCTAACATCCAGAAACTCTATCATGCTGGGGTTACACTGCATGGTAAACTTGAGAAATGTACTACTAGCATTTAGATAATCATGGAACGTAGACAACTCGTCTATTGTTCCATCCCAAAGAAATAAAAGATCATCAACGAACCTCCTGTAGAATAGAATATGCGTATTGTGAACAACGTGTCTTTCTTCAAAGGTCGCCATGACAGAGTTGGCATAACTGTTCGCACAACTAGTGCCCATGGCGACTCCTTTGACTTGTTTATAATAAGTACGCTCATATAAAAAGATGTTGCTATCAAGTACTATTTCCATTAAAAGTAGCAAAAATTCGATTCTATTGTCAGAGAGGTTCGAATTATTCTCAAGATATGACCGTAGAAACTGTAGACCTTCCTCATTCGGGATGCAGGTGAACAATGAAGTTACATCCATGGATACAAATAATAGAGAATCAATAGTTCTAGATTCCAATGAAGAGACAGTGTTGTATAACTCCCTGAGTAAGTGCTTTGTATCTAATAAAATGTAGCTAGATGAATTAATCACTTGCCTGAGTTCATAATCTAAATACATGGAGATGGGCTCAGTTAACCAACCTGAGCCCGACACTATAGGTCTTAATTCTGGTTCAAACCTATTTTTGTGTATTTTAGGTAGACCTGATATGGTGGGAACAATAGGAAAGTCTACCTGCATAAAATGAAACAATTCGTCTGTTAAATGGCCTTCTCTATTGCAATCAACCAACATCTTGTCTATGCTTTCTTTAATATCACCTATAATAGTGACACTAGCTAACTTCTCATAAGCATCACAATTCAACATTTCGGTCATCTTACTTACATAATAAACATTATCTAACACAACAACAGGATTTGCAGATTAGCTGCACATAGAACTAAAGGGTTGAATGAAGTATTGTCCATCAAACCTCATTTAAAAGGCAGATCACTTAGATAGTGTCTACCTCATTTTGGCTCTATGGCACTCTGACCTTTGTTTCATCACTAGTCTGTGTTACATCTTTTCCATCCTCCTTTCACATACATGACTTCTTTATCACATTGTTTGGTCATACCCTATTAGTTCTGTGTATACTTCCGATGCACTGTCACGCATTGTGTTAATTTTGTCTCCGACCTTCTTTTTCTTTTCTATATTCTTTGTTTATCCAGTGCTCTTAATCTTAGTCCTATTATTCATGTCATTGTGGTAGTTCAGTTCATCATACACCTTAATTTTTATTTCTTACTTCAACATTTGTATTGATTTATTTTAGGCACATTTTTTAGTAAGCATTTATATTGCAAGGATTATGTTGTCTATTTTTGAATATTATATGTTTGTATTTGTATTTTTATTTTTATTTTTATTTGTATTTATTTTATAATTATTACTATATTTACATATTGCCTTTGCGGTTGGTGGATTTATTATGCATTTAGTGGGCTATACTAATCATTAGCATGATGTCTAGCGTTTAGACAGTGAGTTCTGATGTACTTAACCTATTTGTAGTTAGTCACAAATGTTTTTAATTCATATTAATGCATTGGGATTATAATATTTAATATTTTTATATTTCTTAAGTTGGCATAGATATGAATGGTTATGAGTTGCTAAGTTTCACATATTATATAAAGTATTTGCTACTGTTGCTTTAATGAGGCATTGACGCTTCAAGAACGGGACGTTAGTTAGTACTTTAAATTTGGCGCGTTATGCGCTATGACTGTTTGTTTGTCTTTGGTCTGAGGAAGCGGCTATTATTGTTGGCCGTGAAAGCGCTAACCTTGCAATAAAGTTTTTTATGTGAACCGAATGGTGGCAGTTCTTTGAATTTGGATTAACCGTTTCCTTTAGTTGGAGTGCCTGAACTGGAAGGTCGTTGCTACTCACTTTTGGATTCAATATCTTTTCATCAGGATTAACGGAGGTTTGTGTTTTTACGCTCCAACGAAGTTTGAGTGTTTTTACTCATTTACACTATTTGGAAGCTGGAACCGAAGTGTGGTTATCCTTTAGACTTTAATTCGCTATTTTGCAGTCACGACAAGGGAAGGTTTGTGCCTTCTTAAGAACTTTCATACGAATTGTGTTTCCATTGACATACACCTACGCTCGTTTGGTTGCTTGGTTTATTTACATTCATAACTTTTTGGTTTTGGTTGGTTTCTACTCATATATATATATATATATATATATATATATATCACCAACATAAAATCCAGCACAGCCCAAATATAGTAAACACACACTGAAGGAGCGAAAATCCTTTATTCCATGGCTCGCAGACAATAAACAATCAAAAACCAAACCGGTTTCACCCTTTAGGCGTCATCAGTGGATTAAGAAAACAAACACCAGTCACCATTTATACGTCTCCCTTAAAGAGACATATCACATATTGTCATACTAACCTTATATAACCACAACAATATACATTTTCTTAAAAAATATATATACATATATATATATATATATATATATATATATATATATATACACACACACACACACATATATGCATATACACATACACACACATGCATATACACATACACACACATGCATACAAATGCATACACACATACATATAGAACTGGCAATATGAACTATAATTCACTATAAGTTCTCATTCAACCCTGGCCTATACAAAGCCCCTAAAGTCAAAATCCACATCCTTTCCTTTTTGTCCAATATTAGATGTTTTCTATCATCCCCTATAATATTCCTATTTATTGTATCTATCCCAACAAATATAAAATGGGCCGTATTATGGTCAGTTGTATGTTTATAAAGTGCACTCGGTACTCTTTGACATTTAATGTCACTAATATGTAATGCCACTCTATTTTTAAAGGATTTCGACGTTTGGCCTACATAGAATGCCCCACATCGACATATTGCCATATATACAACCCATTCTATTTTGCACGTAATCAAATGTTTTATATCAAAACCTTTTGAGGTATTAATAGATGTAAAAGATTTAGTCTTAGGGATAATATTACAATAAATACATCGACCACACGGATTACAGCCTATGCTTATATTTTCAATTTTCTTATCCACTCTCATCTTCTTATACCAAGAGAGAGACTCTCCAATATTCCTACCTCTTTTGTACCCAAATTTACAATATTCACCCAAATAACCACCAAAAAACTGGTCCTGTTTTAAAATGTACCTATAGTTATTTACTATATGTCGAAGTTTGAACGTATTAGTTCCAAAAGTAGTAATTAACCTACAGGGAACATTCTCATTCCCAATCTCAGATAAATCTCTAGATTCCAAATTTCTCTTCATATTTGAAGCCTTTGATATTTCCTTATCAATATCTTTCTTATTATAACCTCTTTGTTTAAATCTAAAACCCATGTTTTTTATCTCTTGTCCAAATTCTTCCTCGTTACTACAAATACGTCTAACCCTCTGTAGTTGATTTCTCGGAATATTTGAAATATGTTTGAGATGACAGCTGTCTGCCCTCAATAATGAGTTTTTAGTAAATGGTTTTCTATAAAGACTTGTCCCTAAAGTACCATCATCATTCAAAACCACATGTACATCTAAAAAATCAATAGCTTTTTTCTCTTTTCTATCAACAAAAACAATATCAAATACATTGAAATTTAGATGTTCAACAAAGATATCCCATTCATCTGATGAGCCTGACCATATGGCCCAGCAGTCGAGATATCGACGCCACATTATCAATTTTGATTTAAAGGGAACATCCTCCTCATAGATCAAACTGCACTCAAGGTACCCCATAAAAAGATCTGCATATATTGGTGCAAATCTTGTACCCATTGCACTACCATTTACTTGCAGATAACATTCCTTTCCAAAAAAGAAAACATTATTTTTCAACACAATTTCTATTAAATCAATCAACAGAGAGCAATGTTCAGAAGAATATAAACCATACTATAATAACCAGTATCTAACAGCTTCTATACCCCCATGGTGAGGAATACTTGTATGTAACGATTCTACATCAAGTGTACAAATATAACAATCTTCAGACAACCATTTATCATCCATTAATTGGAAAAACTCATTTGTATCTTTAATTCTAGAGTTAACAAGGGCTAATAAAGGTTTTAATTGTTGCTCCAAATAGGCTGAAATTGACTCTGTAAGAGACCCTATTCCTGATACTATGGGTCTACCTGGGGGTGGAAAAATATTTTTATGAATCTTTGGTAATATATAAAATAATTGGGGTTTCGGCATATTAACTATCAACTCTTTTAATAAATTTTCATCAATATATCCTTCAGATTTAAATTCTTTTAATCTTTTATCAATTTTTTGTTTCAAATCAAAAGTAGGATCAGACAAAAGTTTTAAATAAAACCTGTCATTACCTAATTGTTTCCTTTATATATTCCTCTACATCCCATATTACCAAAGCGCCACCCTTATCTGCTTTAAGTATCACTAAATCTTTATTTTCCATCAATTCTTTCAAAGCTGCCCTTTCTTTTGATGTCAAATTATACCCATGGTGTCTGAAGATGTTATTTTGATTTTTATGAAGTTCACCAAGCATACTTTCCTCAAATAATCTCACCTTAGGATGATAAGGGGGTACAAAGTTTTTTTTTTTAATCTAAAATCAGAGGTAGAAGAAATGTCACTTCTAGTATGAAAAAAATATTTTAAATTCAAACTTCTACAAAACTTTTTAATATCCATACACATATCATGTTGGGACAGAAAGAAAGAAGGTACATAATTAAAGCCTTTATTCAACAGGGCTTTCTCATCAGCATTTAGCTGATACTTAGTTAAATTTACTATGAGTCCTTCATCATCTATTTCTCTTCCAT